>NC_056728.1:248394667-248654667 GCF_019279795.1 Protopterus annectens | reverse complement strand
CAAATCTTATATAAAAAGTGTATCCAGAAGCACAAAAGCAATCAGATCAGGTCTGATGAAGGTAGGATTCACACAGCCGAAAGCGCTTACCCATAAATTTTATTATTTTTTTGTCGATTGTCCGCTTGATTGCTTTTGTGCTTCTGGATACACTTTTTATCACGTTGGTGTTGGTTTCTTGCATCACCAAATCTTGACCAAAAAAAAAAAACATCTCTCTAAATTTTCACCTACTACCCCCTACAACTACTTGTATGACACTAGACCTGACAAAAGATCGGGGGGGCATTACTGATATATAAAACACACCTCAATCCTAAAGCTATTACTCAGGCTAATACCTCATCAGAATCTGTCCTCAACTGGTTACCTCTACAATTACAGTCACATTGTCAAAAATCATTTACTTTGAATGCCATCTATCTTCCTCCCCCTTCTTCCCTAAAAAAATTCAAGACTGTCAATTATTCTGGGGAACTTTACCTAAATGTTCTAGGCCTCTGTTCTAATGACATGGCTGTACTCCTGTTTGATCCGGACCTCATCCAGCTTATTACAGAACCAGTACAACCTACTATACACTCTTACAGACTTAACCTTCTGTATAGTTTAATTGTCAACTATCAATTATCTCCTACCCACCCTTAGCAACTTCTCTCCCATCAGCTTCAAAAATCTATGTCCAATGTCTTAAAGTTCCTCCAAAATCAACTACTAATATTGACAAAAACTTAACTTGCACATCTCAGCCATGGACTTGTCCTTCTACTCTCCACACAGAACCCCAGCACTGGAATTCATCCAGAAATACCACTTTACGCAAAGTCTCTCAATAGACCAAAAATAACTAGAGAATTAAAGAATTAAAGCAACTTGAGGTGAATCATGGTGAAAATGGAAGACCAGCCTCTAAAGCAACCATATGCAGTTTCACCCTCTATATCCTTGCAGAACAAGCCATAAGAACACAAATTCATCTACCTTAAATCTATGGTTGTTCTTCCAGACCTCATTTCTAATATAATTGCTTTCTGAGTTGTATTTCTATATTTATTTATTTGCTTTTAAACTTTATTAATTGTACTGACTTTGAGTATTGTCATTATTACTTTACCTCAAGTCTTGACTAAAAAGGGTCTATGGACCAGCTCACCTACATGATTATCAGATTGTAAAATAAATTAAGTCCAAACAGATGTCCCTATTGTAAAATAAATTAAGTCCAAACAACTGTCCCTACTAGGTAAACGTAAACATTTCTGGAATTAAGTTCATCTTTTAGCAGGACATAAAACTCCCAAAGCAACCTCTCTCCGAATACCATAAAATGTTCACAAGGTCAACCCTCATTCTGTGTTTCTTGAAATAATTCTTCATTCTCCCCATTCTCTCCCCACTCCTGTATTACCTCAAGACATTCACCCTCCTTCCCTTCCTTCTACTTTAAAGAAATTAGAGAAAAATGTATTAAACCCCATCTTGAACCATATTCTCCCAGACAATTCCAATGGGGAAGATAACCGTAATACCTGGCTTATTTTGTTTTGCAAAGATTCACACTACTTCACATCTATAATGTCTGTTTAGCCAAAAGTATTATGCCTCACATCTGGAAAACAGTCCTAGTCAAACCAATTCTAAATTAATCAAACCCTTAGAATGCCAGCCCATTTCCATTCTACCAACTATTGGAAAAATCCTAGAAAAAATCATTTATCTCTTAAGTTTCTGAATTCATTCAAAAATACTACTTCATCTCTTTAAAGCAACATCAAATTTGGACAGGCCACAAGGCTGTAACTGCACTTTGGACTCTCACAGATAATATCTTAATGAACATGGATAAAGATAACCTTATAAATGCATTCTTTGTAGATGTTTCATAGGCTTGTGACCTTGTAGATCATGCCTTCCTTCTTCTCAGCATGCTAGACATAGGCATTATTCCACAATCCTACATCTGGCTTAAGACTTCCTTCTTGACTGTTCAAAATCAAAATAAGCTCAATCCCCCGTTAATGCCCCAGTCATTAATGGAGTTTGACAAGGATCCATGGTTGCTCCCCTGCTTTTTTCAGTCTTCATCAACAGACTCCTGTATAACTTCCCCTTATTCTTCTAATATTATATACCAATGATATGGTGATATTTACAACTGACCACTCTAATACAGTCATCCAGACCCACCTTGAAAATTACCTTCACTCACCTAATAATTTGTTAAAAGAATAGAAACTTCTATTTAACTAAAAAAAAGTATTCTGTTATGGTACCCATTAGAAACGGGTTGCGTGCTACATGAACTCCAAGAGGAACTAAACCCGCACATAAGGCTGCTGTTTAATCTTAGCCTTACTACAGGATACATACCAAAGAATGGCGTACAGCAACAGTGGTCCCACTCCACAAAGGAGGTGCTTCTACGGACCTTGGAAATTACCACCCCATAAGCTTGATGAGCCTGGTCTGCAAAGCTATGGAGAGGATCATTATGGAACTTATAAACAAAGACATTGGGAACCTACAGACAATGAATCCTACCCAATTCAGCTTTGTCAAGGGCAGATCCTGCCTTTTGAACCTGGTCAACTTTTTTGAAACAGTCACTAAGGCCATTGATGAGGGTAAGGCAGTTCACACAGCCTACCTTGATCTTGCAAAAGCCTTCGACACAATACCCCACTCGGGCATCATAGACAAGCTCACCAGCTTAAATGTAAACCCATATGTCATAAGATGGGTTGCAAACTGGCTCAAGGACAGAACCCACAAGGTCAGAATTGCTGGAGCCATGTCAGACTCTAAGCCAGTCACAAGCGGTGTCCCATAGGGCTCGGTCCTGGGACCCCTCTTGTTCAGCATTTATTTTTCTGAGGTGCAAGCAAACATAGGAGGATTGTGGCTGACAAAGTTCGCAGATGACTGCAAACTGGGCATCATAATTGATACTCCAGCGGACACAAGCATCCTTCAGAAATGCCTCATAGAAACAGATAACTGGTGCCAGAGCCATGGCCTTAAAGTGAACGCCAAAAAATGTATAGTCATACCCTTTGGGAAAAACAAAGTACCCACACATTACCACATAGGTGGTAATCCATTAAGTATGGAAGAAGTAATCAGGGACCTAGGGACCCAAGTTGACAGTAACCTCTCATTTGACACTCACATTGCCAAGGTGGTTAGGAAGACCTTCTATATTACCCACCTTATCATGAAAGGATTCACATCTAGATCAAGAGAGGTCATTGTGCCCCTATACTCTTCCCTTATCAGGCCCATAATTGAGTACAATGCCCCATTTGGGATGCACCTTACCCGACACCTGCAGCAGCTAGAAAGACCCCAAAAGTACCTCACCAAGAAGATCAAGGGTCTCAAACATATGTCATATGCTGCCCGGCTGAAGAAACTCCAGCTCTATTCAGTTGCGTACCACCTACTCAGAGGCGATCTATGCCTGACGTACAAGGCCATGTCCAATCCAGAATTAATGGACATGCTCCACCTCAGAAAATCTGAATCCACCAGAGCCACGAGAGCAAGAGATTTGAACCTCAACACAGAAATAAATAGGACATGCTGGAGGGACAGATTCATAACCCAGATGCTCCCTACACTCTGGAACAGAATCCCAGTCCATGTTAGGCAGAGCCCCTCACTGACTCTCTTCAAGAGAAATCTTGACGAGTGGATGGGAGATCGTAGGTTTACCCCGGGGGTCATCTCTGTGTCACTACTAGACAGAGGCACAGTAAACTAAACCCTAAATAGGCATAGTATTCTCATTCCAAGGGGTGGAGAAAGCCACACACACGCTGGCTAGGCTTATAAATGCCCTAGGGCAGATAGCCTAGTATGAACCTATGAACCTATGAAATTCACTAACTCTGCCTCAGCCATTGATATCAAAGATTATACTAGCACCTCAAATGAAACATCATCAACCTTCAAATATCTTGGTGTTTGACTAGCCCAAATCCTCAACTTCTAAACTCACTCAGAAAACATAACAGAATTAAGTTCCTCCCTTACTATTCTGGACCAGGAAATGTGTCCCTATTCTCAAAGACAGTGAGAATGGCAACCCGCAAGCGTGTCCTTTTAGATGAACTTGAATATAGCCTTCCCATCTCAGCTCCAGCCTCTTCAAGGAACACGTCCACACAACAGACAATCACAAATAAAATATGTCATTTCATCACACACTCTTACCCCTCGGGAATGCAACTGCCTCAAGCTCAGTAATGGCCAAATAGTTAACTGTAAGGCAAAAATCAGATTTCCTACTTGGATTATATTTATTCAGATTTCTCCATATAGAAACACACTCTCCCCTTGCAGCAAAGCTCAACACAAAACCTCCTCCTGTTACCAAATAACTCTTTCCCACTCTGACCCTACTCTGCAGCATCCTAGCTACATTGCATAAACCAGTCATTTTTAATTCTAGAACCTAAACTTTGGGAATCTCTCCCTCTTCATCTAAAATACCTATCTTCTTACTCCAAATTTCAACCTGAATTTAAAATACATCAGCTGACAACATACCCTAACTACTCTTACAGTAAGTAGCTGTTTGAATTGCTAAGACTCTCAATGCCAAGTCCCAGAATGTGGAGAATAAATGACAGAAAATCTGGACTTATATATTCTAAATCTAAGAATGCCATTTCACCGAATACTGCCTTTTGTCTGAGATATGGCAATCTCAGAGTTGATATATATATATATATATATATATATATATATATATATATATATATAGATAGATAGATATATAGATATATATATATATATGTTTTTGGGGTGTGGTGGCTTGCTCCCTCCCACTGAGGCAGGGGGACAAATGATGTTCAATATTCACTCTTCTCCTGTATTTTCAGTCTTATTTTTTCAGCATTTTGGGACTTGACATTGTGAGTCCCAACATTTTATTAGGGAGCCTCACTCTCATCCCTTCCAGTCATCCCTTCAATGTACAGACCCTCCTGTTCTTCTGCTCAGGAATGCAAGACCTACTGACTTTTATTCTTGTTTGTAAATACTGTCTAATTCATTTCCATTTTGTTTATGAATGTAAAACTTACTGGCTTTAACTCTTATTTGCAATCATCATGTAACTACGTTATAATTCATCTGTTCTCTTTTATTGATGAATGCATATCAAAGTGGCTTTCCACGTTTGTTCTGTTGGTAAAATTGTTTTCAGGTTTTACTTAGTGCTACAAATGTTTCTGTGGTTATTGTATTCACCAGGGCTGTGCCCGAAATTGGTACCCGGTGATCAGTGCACTACCCCATTAAACAAACTTAAAACAACTAAATCTAGCCTTCCTTCTGGCCATTTCTGCCAGTGATCTGAGATTAGCAATGAACTTTCTGGACAATTGAAGTACAGTTTGAAAGCAGTGCTCCTTTGGCTTAGTCAACAGATAAACCTTTATTTATTAAAACAATGATCATTGAAAATATTTTGGCAGCAGTGCTGAATCAAGAGGACTTGGAAATTACACTGTGTAAAGTCTGGAATGGCAATTCCATCATTCTTCGTTTCCTGCTGAGTCACTTTGAATAAATCACTTAACCAGGCAGTGCTTGAAGGCAGTTGGGAATTTGAGCTAGGCTCCTCAGTGGTCTCCTGGACTGCATGCCTGCTAACTACCATTGAACCTATGAACTATTGGAGGGAGGGTTGTAGAGCATTTCAAAAATTGCTTTGATTTCTCAGACTATGGACAGTAGATGCAAATGTGTCAGGGGGTGTGCATTCACCTCACTATGCTGCCTCTTGGAGCTGGCCTTCATCATTAGTGTACAGAGGCATGCACTTACATGGGAAAGTGGGGAAGGTATAGTCCCTCCTGTGGTGATGCAGGTTACACATCCCCCTGCTCAATAATTACAATGCCCTTACTGCTAGGATGCCAATGAGGGTGCAAAGAACCACAATGGCTGCCTGGATGATGAACCTTGCAGTTGGCTTTCACCTCTATATTGAGGATACTCAGTGCAGAGAGGCAAATAGGTTGAAGATCGATAGGAGGAGATTATCAATAGGCACAGTGAAAAAAGGCATATAGAAAGAAAGCAGTAAATAAGCGGGATCACCTTAACCTTGTCAGCAGAACTTAGCAAGTCATGATTTGTTGGCTCTCAGTCTTGTTAAAGGAGACATTTTATTGTATGGTTCCTTTAGCACACTTTATTCCTGTTTTGTAAATGTTTGCTGGTAGGGAGGTTATAGATGTATGAAGTAGAGAGTAAAGTCAGTTTCACATAATAAATGATATTCTCCTTTCTCCATTGCTGTGCAGTATCAGTGTTAGTAGATATACAGCACAAGGAAGGGGAATGCTGCTGTAGATAAAGAAGTTAACTCTGTGTAGAAACATAATTACTTGACTTTTTATCTTTTTATTATTATTATTGTTATGTTATCTTAGGTTTCTGGTGGGTTGGAATTTGGATGGGCTAGAATCACTGAGGGAGAGTTTTGATGTTCTTGGCGGTGATATATTGGAGTATAACTAAACAAACCTGTGATACATAAACAGAATGTAACAAGTTTATGAGTAAAATAGTTTCTAGTAAAAAAGGAAGTTAATAATTTTATCCAGAAATAAGGAAGCCATGTGTGCTGAAATGATACTAAAAAAATTGAAAGGTGACTCTTGGATATGTAAGGACCATCTAGAGCTAGTCCCGTAACACTGAAACTGAATGGTTGAGAAAACAGACTTACATATACTAAGCCAAGATGGCCATTTTTCAGAATATTATCTTTTCTCCAATGTATGGTGATCTGTAAGTTGGTGTATATAAGTCTGAGGGTGTGGATAGTGCAGAGAAACTTGCAACCCTGTGATGTTCAAGATTTTGTCTTCTGCATGTTCAATGCCTTTTTTTTGTGTGTTAGCACTCAGCATTTTAGTACTAAAATTTCCAGTATTAAATGAAACAACTGCAGGTGTAGCTACAGGGTAACAGATGAATAACAACCCCACTGTGGTCAGCAGATTGCATTAATGTAGAAGATAGTGGGGAGTCTGTTAAAGCACATATGATTTTGTGTTATGCTCAGTAGCAGCATTTAACATTTGGCTTGCCCATGAAACAAATATCCAGGATTATGATATAAGGACTTCAATGAATCTGGGACTAAGGTCATAATTTCCAAATCTGGGAAGTATGGCAAATTGGTTTCATAATTTTGGGGACCATACAAGTTGGGCAAGAAGCATGTAGAATGCATTCAGATGAAAATACACCCCCCCCAACAATCATTGGATATATTCACCTATATGAGGTACTGGATACCCAGAAAGCAAATATAAACCAAAGACACCATTGCTTTTTTTTTTTTAATTTTCATTCTAATTAAAAAAAAAGAAGGGGGGGGCAACGCAGGTACGTCACTATTGTTTTGGTGACATCATATATTCACAACACTACAGCGGCATCTTGAGATCAAAATCTGACTGTCATTAAAGTATTGCCAAATATTTGACTCTTATTCAGAACTGTCATGCAAAATTTTGATTAAAACTTTAGAGTCTGATAACCACAAAAACTGTTTTTCTTTTTGCTTATTCCACCTAAAAATTACTTAAAGTGTGGTGCCTGACATTTTTAAGAATGACTTTGTAATGTCTGTATCTTGTTTTCACATTGTATGCCATTAGAGAGAGAGGTATTTGTGTACTAAATTTATTTTATATTAATAAGAAAATAAGATTGTTACAATTTTTGACATGGGTCTACTAAAATAGGCTTGCTATAACTTTTGGGATGGGTCAAGTGTTTAACAGACCTGTTAAATATTTAATGTTCGTAACAGTCTGTGCATTGATACAGGAGGCATTGTTAGCATATTATTCAAAGGTGAGCATGTCCATATATGTAAAGGAAGGTCAGTATTGATAGTTATTACTGTTCTTACACCCAGGGTAGGTGGGAATGTGCCAAATCCATAACGTCCTGTTGGCACTGAGAAAGACGCATGGGAGTTCTACAGGAGACTGTAACAACATAATATTGTGACTGTAAATAATATTACAGAGAAAGCTATAATCACAGACATATCAGTAGTAATAATAATAGGTGAGACTGTGATCTGCTAAAGAATGAGTTTAACAGAACACATACCATCTAAAAATAAACCCTTTTGTTAGCATGACAACATATTGTCACGAAACTAAATTGTGGGTAATATGAGCATGTCTATACGTGCAACCATTAGATTATAACAGACTGGTTAAATGGGATGCAATGACACTAGAGGGGGAACAAAGGTAGTGGCAAATGCCAGGAACAAACTGGTTGCAATAGCTCCAGAAACTTATGTACATGGCAAATTAAATTGTCAGTGATAAATCCTGTGCCAAAATTCTAGATGATTTTATAGTGACTACCATGGTACATTGAGGCTGTAAATTGTAACCATAGTGGAAAAATTAAATCATATAAATTTATATTAGTATCAATGCAGATCATTAAATCAATTCAGAAGGTACTAAAAACTCTATACAAGAGAGGGACAAGGCAATTATTTTAATTAGCAAGCTGAAACAACATGCAACAGTGTTGCAAGATGAAATATTAATAATCTTTAGAGGGGCCTATATGGGCCATTTGGAGAACAGGATTATTAAATGCCGTTATTCTGATTGTAACCCTAAGTCTAAATACATATACAAATAAATCTTTGAATAAGATTTAACATTTATTTAAGAATCTACAGCTAATGTCATACTGCAAAATGCATCCATTATGTACACATTGTTAACTAAAGAAGTGTATCATAAAGCAAACAGTGGTGATGCCTAAAACAGTAGAATTAGTAGACAGGTTAGATTACAAGAACTGCTCTTTTATGTGCACGTTAAACAAATTAGAAGCAGCGAGTAAGCACTTGATATATGAAAATAAAGCTTCATGCAAAAAAAAAAAAAAAACAGATTGTCACCGCAATTCAAATAATGGGATAGGAAATGTTAGCCTTTTTGCCATGCAGTATGACAGTGAAGATATGATGATGAAATGGGATTTTCCAAACATAATAATAATATAAATCTATTAAAGCTTAGTGTATCAACCGCAGTGGTGTAGCGGTTAGCGTTGTTGCCTCATAGCAAGAGGGTCTCCGGTTCGATTCTCGTCTAGAGTGCCTTCTGTGCAGAGTCTGCATGTCCTCCCCACGGTTGAGTGAACATTAAAGGCATGCAGGTATGTGTGTGGGTGTTCCTTTTTTGAAGGATGGGGGCCTGGCTGGCAGAAATCTAATGCCAATCATTAGCAGACTGGTGATCTGCTGTGGCGACCCCTAACCGGGAAAAGCCAAAAGACTCTCAGATCTGTTAAAGCTTAGCAAATTGCAAAGTCACTGAGGCTCCTCTAACATTATGAGGAATGTTGAAGTAAATAAAACTGACCACATTTTTATGTAAAGCTTATTTTGTTGCAGTTTGAAGGAGGCATGGTTTTGATGAAATGGCACACTTCACAATATTGCAAACTGTGCTAATGCATGAATGCAGCAAGATAATTTCCACAGGATAGATTAAACACGTATCTGGGATGTGAGTACAGCTGTGATTATGGTATTCTGAATAATGTATGCAAGATGGATTTAAAGTGTAGACTGTATTGTACTAAATAATAAACCTGTGTTATCTGCATTAAAATAGCATACATGTTTAAGCATTATTGTTTATAGTTATGTAATGAGAAGTGAGGTTCTTTTGGTATTATAATGTGTATCAAGCTAAAGCTAACTGACCTGATGTACTATTAGGTTAAACAAAACCAGATCTGATAAAAGGTCAAATAAAGCTGTAAAGAACAGTACAGTGATGTCAGTTTAGATATGCCACATTATATATCCTGCTTTCAAGGGGATTTGGTTTGTCATTACTTTAGGTGGTCAGCTTGTTATGCTGCAAATATTGAAATGTATGAGGTATACAGAAAAAAGCTGAGAACATTTGGGGTGTATTAGGCTGCAATGTAAAATGCTGACTGAAGATTTACTCACTTGGATAAAGTTCTTTATTTCTATCTTGTAAAAGTTGGGAAGACTCGCCTTACAGTGAAAGGAGGCATTTGAATGGTCAGCAGGTTTTTTTAGGCACTTTACAATTTTTTTTTATTTAGAATTTACTGAACTATAAAAAAAACACATACCTAAATGTAATCTACCAAAATGAACTGGTGTCTTTATTATTATGAACCTTGTATGTCTAGGTTATGGCAAAAAAAAATAATTAGCCTGTCTAACCAGTCAGCAAACAAACAACAGAAAATTAAATATTTAAAGATATACAGTGATTGATTCATGCATCATCATTACAGAAATCATCAGGTAAAAGCATAGTTTATTAAACGGCAAAAAGTACATAAAGCAATATTTAAGCAATAATCAACGACTGTGTGGTTATATCAGGATTTACTCATGACTGGTGTGCTTTGATCATGAGGGTAAAGCCAGAATGACTAAACAAAGCCAGGTGTGGGTAAATCCTGTTATACCCATGTACAGTTGTGGATTATTGCTATTATGCAATTGCTTTATTTACGAATTAAACTGCTTACCTTTCTTAAATCTGTTTATATAAGGACACGTCAGTCTTCCGCGGTCTCTTCCCTAGACTGTGCATGTGTATGGGAGTTATGTTTCAGCAGTTGCATAGTACATCCGTGCAGTACAGGAGAAGAGACAGAGAAAACAGAATCTCTATTTTAGTTGTCTATTTTTTATAAGGAACAGCAGAAAAATAGAAGGAAAATCAGGTATGTTTCTGTCTGTTTAGTTTTGCAGAACATGCAAGATTTTTCTTATATTTTGTACTGTCTCTCTGCATATACCGATAAAGATTTTGGCTGCTGAATGGTACTTCAGAGGCCAGACTTTTTTCTATTATACTCTACTTATACTCTACTCTTAAAACCTCTGTCCTGTCCTTCTCTATCCTCAATAATATCACATTATAGGTTCATAGATTAGTACTAGGCTAACTGCCCTTGTGGGCCATTTTAAGCCTAGCCAGTTACCCCATGTGAGAATCAAACCCTGCAACTTGTGTCTGCAAGGTAAACACCTTAACCAGTAGGTGCATTATGTTTATGGCTTCTAAGACCAAATGAAAGTAGTAGAGCTAACTGACAAAACAGATAATTTAACTGCACACTGGTGGCCAATGTGCTGAATGACACAGTAGTGATCAACAAAGAAAACTCCTCCAACAAATTAAATAATACGTTCAAGACTGGCCAAAACAACTTTTTTTGAATCAACACTGAATATGCAATTAAACTGACTAGAGAACTATTTGCCAACAGTGCCCTGCTATGTGTGTGGGAGACTGGTCATACTTACCAACAAAGTAAGAGCTAGAAAATAGGCAGTGATCTGTTGGTCATTGAATGTGTATAGCAGACACAATGGTCACAATCACCAACAGACAGACCCCCACATCAAATTATGTTCCAGGTGCTCAGCTGTAGAGATAAGGAGAAGCACCCCAAGAAGCTAAGGAGGGAAAACATTTTCTACATTTTTAGACTGTGGGAACTGGTATTCAATGTTTTCCATCTCTCACTATCATATTAGTTTATTGTTATATTATTATCTTCATATTATTTTATTTCTTCAGTAACACATGCAGTGTACTGAGCTACAGGTAAGTGTAGGGTCTCCATGAAAGTGGGCCTGCATACAACCATAAAATACAGCTTTGTATAAATATAGGGCTGAGTCTGTGCTTAGTAATAAAGTGGCTTTACTCTGTAATCTTGGTCTGTCTGTATTTTCATTTATTTATTTATTTATTTATTTATTTTTATTCATACAGGAACAAAAAATAGTAACATGTTTTATAGATTTAAAGAGAGTTGCAAAACTACTACAGGGGACTCATCTGGGTACAATCAAGAATTTAAACCAAGCATAAAGTTGTAGTCTGCATAAACAGAGGGAGCTGCGTCATTTTTGTGATGAATGCCATTAATTTAAAAAATATAAAGCTATCATTCAATGTTATGGTTAATCCAAGTATAGATTACTCTGGTGCATAGGATAAAATCTATAAGCAATATACACACTGAAGCAAAATTCAACAACTGAAAAAACATGGGGGATCCGGAGCTACCACAGCAGAGCACAAATAGTTTATTTCCAGAAACACCAACTTTTAGCACTTTTGTCCAATCTGTGAGGAGGTTGTAGAAACGTCAAACTGACATTTTGTGACTAAAGCAATGGGACATAAAAATACTATTTAATTTTACTTATTGCAATCAGAGAATCGATGAAGCTGTGGTGCAATATGCAGCTGCACTGCAACAATGTGTTGTGAAGTCTGAAATTAGTGTGAATGTGGATGAAAAACTGAGAGGTAGACTTGCAAGTGACATATCCCATGTAACTTGACAAAGGAAACTACTTTCTGATTTAAATTTATCATTTCCAAACACATCTGAGATTGCTTTATGGAAAGAGACAACAGAAAGAAATACACGAAAATATGAGAAACATGGTGTGGTACTTAAATTTAAAAGTACATTCCAGTCCTGCAAAAGGTAAAATATTTTGTTATTGATATAACTAAGAAATCCCCTTCTACGTTTGTAATTATAAAGAGGTTAAATACCAATGTTGTTGAAAAGTGTGATATCTAAAAGAAACACACTAGTGTAAAATATAGTTACAAGGCAAATGTAGAAGCAGTAATTATTATGGCAAAATACTAAATATATATGGGAGGAGTAAAAAGATGTGAAAATGAAACTAAATTCCCTATGTTTTTGTTTGTAAGGAACGAAGAAGTAAAAGAATGAAATATGCCTACCTTCGTAGGAAGTTTTGAGAACAATGCACACAGAATAGTGCTCAGGAGGAGAGAGGTTTCTGTAATGTTGGATGATAATAGTTATAATAAAGAACATACCTGATATATAATGTATGTAACTGGGAACATTAATATGGTTTGTTTTCTTTTATGTTAATGTATGTTTGCCTATGTCTTAAATGATAATTTAATAAAAAAAAGAGCTGCCTGTGTTAGTAGCTTGCAGTGCTACTGTTTATAGCATAGGTGCAATGATTCAATTTCATATCTTCATTGGACAACAGACCAATTACAAATGCATTCAGAAGACTTTCTCTTGCTGTAAATAGTGATTACTTTCTTAGAACTTTGAAGTAAAGAAATTTTGTCAGTAAGTCTGGAGTAGAAAACTAAATTAATTACTGACCATAAACCAGTATAAACATTGGAGGTGAACATAAGTTTATATATAATGCCAGCAAAATTAATTCAGATATGGACTTTAGTGTCGTCAGTCTATGACTATCAAATAGAATAAGAAGCTTCTAAGTGCCATAGTTGTATTATATACTAATATTCCTATAAGAGTAAGGAGTAATGCTGTTGGACAATGCAATCCAATCACTCCACAAGGGGGGATCCCCCTTGGATCCCAGGAACTACCGCCCCATCAGTCTGACGAGCCTGATCTGCAATGCCATGGAACGTATTATCATGGAACTTATAAACAAAGACACTGGCAACCTTAAAACACTGGAACCCATCCAGTTTAGGTTCGTGAAGGACCGATCTTGTCTCCTTAACCTTATTGACTTCTTTGAATCAGTCTCCAGAGCCGTGGACAAGGGTAAGGCAGTCCACACAGCCTATCTGGACCTCGCCAAGAACTTTGACACCATCCCCCACTCTGGAATCATAGATAAACTTACTAAGCTGGGCATTAATCCCTACGTCACTCGATGGGTTGCCAACTGACAGAACCCACACTGTAAAAGTAGCTGACTCCAAATCCAGCTCCAGACAAGTGACAAGTGGTGTACCTCAGGGTTCAGTCCTGGGACCTCTTGTTTGGCATCTACTTCTCTGAAGTACAGGCCAACACTAAGGGACTCTGGCTAACAAAGTTCGCAGATGACTGCAAACTGGGAGCCATTATTGAATCCCCAAATGATGTGGATACTCTACAAAAGGGCCTTACAGAAACAGATGCTTGGTGCCAGAGCCATGGGCTCAAGCTCAATGCCAAGAAATGTATAGTTATCCCCTTTGGGAAAAAAACATGTACCCGTGAATTATCACATAGGTGGCAGTACACTAAACACTGAAAGTGTGATAAGAGAATTAAGGACACAGGTGGACAGTGGTCTCACCTTCAATAACCACATCACCACAACAGTCAGGAAATCCTTCTATGTGGCACACCTCATCACTAAGGGCTTTTCATCCAGAAAAAAGGAGGTCATTGTCCCGCTGTACTCATCCCTCATTAGACCCATTATAGAATACAATGCCCCATTTGGTATGTATCTCTCAAGACATCTGCAACAACTGGAAAGGCCGCAGAAATACCTCACTTAAAGGAATCACAGGCCTAAAGCAGATGCCCTATCCTGACCGCCTTAAAATACTCCAGCTATACTCTGTCGCATATCGTCTACTCAGAGGTGATCTCTGCTTAACATACAAGGCCATGTCAAACCCAGAGCTGTTGGACATACTACACTTAAAGAAATCCCAATCCCTCAGAGCCACATGCTCCAGAGATCTAAATCTTGTCATCACAATAAACAAAACATGCTGGAGGGATAGGTTCCTAACCCAGAGACTCCCCAGACTCTGGAATAGACTGCCCATACATGTCAAGCAGAGTGCCTCTTTGGCCCTCTTCAAAAGGGACCTTGATGATTGGATGGGGATCACGTCAGTTGCCCTGCTAGACAGGGGTCCAGGGAAGTAAATAGTGTGGGAAGAAATAGCCAGGGAATTGTTATGGCTAGGCTTGTATAGGCCCTAGGGCCGTTAGCCTAGTACCAACCTATGAACCTATGAACCCATGTCACATGGTCTCTATTTCAGCATATGGCCTCCTCATGGATGCTGGTAACACATTTACACTTACTGTGACGTCTGTGAACATCTTAATGAACATTATAAATGTCACATATCATAAATGAACAAGTTTATTTGGAAATTGCTGAGCAACTAGTATTTCAGAAATGTAATTTGTAGTTTGAAATGTAATTATTTTTTAAAGTAAAGTCATTTTTCATTTGCGTGAATCATGAGAAGCCCTCACATGAGTATTTCATTCCTTTGTGTAAAGATAGTACAGCTGTACCCACCAATAATTGTTTCACTGGTATGTAGTTCAAAACTGGATTTATAAATTCAGTATATTCCTCAGTGCAAATGAAATAATCTACAAGCCTGAAATGTCTGCATGTTAGAAGATAAGAAGATTTGAAATTAACTAAGTTTTATTAATAAAGAGATAAAAGACAAAATAACAGCAATAAAGGAGAAATTCAGGAGTTAGATAGGGCCTAGAAAAGTTGTTTTTTTTTATTTGTTATAATACTTTACAAGAAAATAGGACTAATGAGAAATGATTGATGCTTTTGCTACTGAGCTAAAGAATCAGACCAATGGCTGTGAATTTGGTGAGTTGATTGATTTATTGAAAACAGACAGAATATTATATGGAGTAAAAATTACCAAACAAGTGGCAGAGTTTTAAGTAAAGAATTGGCCTTATCAAAAGTTGGAGATGTATGTGGAGTGAGTGGAATTACAAATATAGAATTAAGGAAATTAACTAAGGAAATTGAGGTGTATAAGGTAAAATATGAGTCATATAATAAAACAAAATGAAACAGTTTGAAAGGACATTCTAACAGTAATGACAATGAGAAAGAGAAAGAGAACTATGAGTTGTTCAGGCAGTATGCCACACTTAAAATTCATGCCTTGTATACTTCTTCTTCTTCTTCTTATTTTTTTGGGAAAGAATTTGCTTAAAAGCTGCTTTGATATTTTGCCGTTTCAGGCTTTTGAGTTTGACGCGTCTTCCGTCTTCTAATAGGGAACCAATAATTTGGTTACTGATGTGAAATAAGACAAGATTTGTGTGTGGTTTACCCCCCAAGATCCGAAAAATTATTTAGCAAATCATTAGTTTTTCTCTGTGGTTGAGGAAGTGAAATTAGCCAAATGCTAAGTTTTTTTTTGCAATATTAGAGATGCAAACCAGATATTTTGAAGATAAATCTAGAAATGGAAAAATCTTCCAGCTGCGTGCATAAAATTAAAAAGGTATTAATTCTCAAATCTTTCATTTGGTATTTTATCAGCACCAAACATATTTCAAATAACTGAGTTAGAAGGCATTGTTAGTGGGGGGGAAGAGTTAGACACAAGAATAACATGATTGAAGACCAATATAATTACTAGGCAGAGTGAAGTGTCATGACTTTAAATTAAATAAGACCAAATGTAAAACATATGAATGACAAATTTGAAATATATGGGTCATAGTTTAACAGTTGATGGACTAAAAATGGACTTAGAGAAAGTCAAACCAAAAGTACTTAGACTAAGGTAGAAAGGCACTGAGGAAATTTCTGGGAGTTATGCAGCCCTTTGCAAAGTTTATAACTAAAACTTCTGATATAACTATGCTTCTTATTAAGCTGTTGGAACAATGTAAAGCTTGAGAATGTAGCTCAAAGTCAAAAAGTCAAAGTAAACTTTATTGTCATTCAGACTATACAACAAAAAGAGTACAGATAAACAAAATTACATTTCTCCCAGCTCAATGTGCAAACTTAAAACATAAAAACAAATACACATATAACAACAGTCACGATATACCAGCATGTAATACATTGATTATACAGAATTAAGTAATCTAATGGCATGTGGGAAAAAAATCCTGCTGAATCTAACAGTCTTACACTGCATACTGCGGTAACATTTTCCAGAAGGCAAAAGATCAAACAGACCCTGAGCAGGGTGAGTAGAGTCTCCAACTATTCTTGTAGCTCTGCTAAGACAACATGACTGATATAAATCAGGTACAGATGGAAGAGAAGTACCAGTAATTTTCTCAGCCATCCTTACCACCCTCTGAAGGGACTTCTGAGCTGAACCAGTACAACTGCCATACCAAACTGAAATAGTACTGGTCAAGATACTTTCTATAGTACCTCTATAGAAAGTTGTAAGGACAGGAGAAGGAAGGTTCACTCTCCTCAACCATTGCAAATTGTAAGTGGAGTATGTGCCATTTGTTTCTTCCTGAAGCCAATAATGATCTCCTTCATCTTGTCAATGTTCAGTGATAGGTTATTATTATCACACCAGGCAGTAAGTTGGTTCACTTCCTCTCTGTAAGCTAATTCATCCTCATTACTGATGAGGCCCACTAGTGTTGTATCATCTGCAACTTTATGATATGATTTGAATTATGTTTAGCTCTACAATTATGGGTTTCCATAATGAACAACAGAAGACTCAGAATACAACCCTGAGGAACCCCAGTGTTCTTGGTAATAATCTCAGAGATGTTTCTTCCAACACGTACTGCCTGGGGTCTGTCTGTGAGGAAATCCAATATCCAATTACACAGTGGTGTGTTAATACCTAGTGAGCCAGTTTTTTTTTACCACGTGTTGAGGGATAACTGTATTAAAGGCAGAACTAAAATCAATAAAAAGCATCCGCACATAACTGCTCTTATTTTCCAGATGAGTACCTTGTTCCCCACTGGCCCTTTTTTTCAATTATAAAGGAATTCCCAATACTATTCTAGCATGTTCAAAGGTCAGTTGTCAATCTCCTCTCCGGTCCAGCTGGTGAATCTGGGAATCTTGAGGCAATGTTACAAATGCCTCATGTACACAGACAACCCTCTCCTCCTCCCAACAAATTCCAACACATGTGAGAGATGCAACCATATAGCCAAACTGGAGGCTAAGCTCTCTCAACTCAGTACTGGCGTAACCAGTCAGGAGGAGAAGGAAACCACACTCACTATAATTCCAGTCTCACATAGACCTACCATGACTGCAAACCAAACACATAAACTCACAAAAACATACTCAGAGGCTCTAAATAAAAATCTGCCTAAGCAGCAGAGACCTCCAAAGCAGACACCCAAGCAACCGCTACCCCAAAACAAAACACGTGCAACACATAGCTCACAAAGCCAGTGTGCCGAACAGTCACAGCCCTTAAGGCTAGACAACACACCTGATACACTTATAATAGGTGACTCTATCGTCAGGCACACTGACGTCCCGCTCACCAGGCTGAACAAGGAGAAGGTCACGGTGAGCTGCCTGTCAGGCGCTAGGTTCCGCCACATAACACAAGCACTCAGGTCACTCCAAGGCAAGTACAAATATGACTCAGTCATTGTCCATGCTGGTGTGAATGACCTGAGACGTACCTCCCTGGACTACATGAAAAGAGACATAGAGGAGCTCTATGAGCATATAGCCCAGGCCGGTATGACCCTGACCTTGAGTAGCATCTTACCCTCACCAAGAATGATGCCACAATATGAAGACAAGATGATCAATTTCAACAATTGGCTTAAGTATTGGTGTCATTCAAAGGGATCAATGCCTGTCAGCCTGGGATGACATGCTCGACAAGCCACGATGCTTCGCTAGGAACGGCTTGCACCTGTCACCCCTGGGCTTTCGGATATTGGCAAAGGCTCTTGCCACCCCCATAGTGTCTTTTTTAGGCAAGGCTCAAAAGACAAACCCACCTCCATAGGTATCACAAGGGATAAGAAACTAAGAGTAATGCTACTCAACGCCAGAAGTCTAAACCTCAAGATGCACGCACTCGAAACTCTCCTTAGCATGGAGAACATCGATATCTGTGCAATAACAGAAACCTGGTTCAAGGCTCCCGAGAGCACCCCATCACTACCAGGTTATACCTCATACCATGCTTTTCGGCGCCAAAACTTGGACCGAACCACAAAAGGAGGGGGAGTATCAATATTCGTCAAAGATACCCACACCTCCAGGTTGGTGGCACAGCACGAAGCATCAGAGACTATCCATGTGCAACTAACAGTGGGTAAAACTGCCTTCCAGTTTATAGTCTGCTACAGACCACCCTCCCAAACCCAGGAACCCCACCCGGCCTTCCTGAGAACACTGGAAAATATGAAGGTCTCTCCAAACACCATTATATTGGGCAACTTCAACTACCCAAACATAGACTGGGAGCATTACTCTAGCTCCAACACCCTAGCCCAAAGGTTCCTAGAATTTATAAACTCAAATGCTATGGAACAACTTGTTACCACTCCCACAAGAGGGGAAAACATACTGGACCTGATCATCACCAACATGGGGGCTCTATGCTCCAGACCAGAAGTGTATCCCTCACTGGTAAGATCAGACCATAAACTAATCTCACTGGATATTCACATCCCAACCCCACCCCCTGCCCAGAAAACCACAGTGAAAAACTTCTCTAAATCAAATTTGACACTCCTCAAAACCGAGGTGGAATCCTTCAAAGCCCCCGGGCCTGTGGAAAATACGGCCCAGACCGCAGAATCCTTTGTAATCGCATTCTATGAATACCTTCAGGAATGCATGGATCATGCAATCCCAAATAAAACCAAGACCCAATCCTCCAAAGGCAGGCGTCCTGTCTGGTGGACCCCAGCCATAAACAAACTATACAATAGAAGGAGGAATCTACTACATGATAGAGCAAAATCCCAAAAAGGGAAGGCATCTCTGATCAGTATTAGCAAAAAACTACAGGCACTCATAAAATCGTCTAAGGCCAGCTTTGAGAGAAAAATTGCACAGGACACTAAGGATAATCACAAGGCTTTCTTTAGTTATGTTAGGAACCTGGGTGGGAATTCCCAGATATGCTCAGAATTAGTCCAAAATGACAAAAAATACACCGAACCCACAGACATTGCCAACATCCTAGCTGACAGGTGCAGCGCAAACTTCTCCCACCAAAAGGGCAAATATCTATCCCAGGAGAGTGTCCCGGGCTGCGTCCTACATGAACTCCAAGAAGAACTAAACCCAAACATAAAACTACTGTTCAATCTCAGCCTTACTACAGGATATGTACCCAAATAGTGGCCTACAGCGACAGTGGTCCCTCTCCACAAAGGTGGTGCCTCAACGGATCCTGGAAACTATCGCCCCATAAGCCTGACTAGCTTGGTCTGCAAAGCTATGGAAAGGATCATCATGGACCTCATAAATAAAGATATTGGGGACCTACAGACACTGGATCCTACCCAGTTCGGCTTTGTTAAGGGCAGATCCTGCCCCTTAAACCTGGTCGATTTTTTTGAAACAGTCACCAAGGCCATTGACGAGGGGAAGGTGGTCCACACAGCCTACCTGGACCTTGCAAAAGCCTTCCATACAATACCCCACTCGGGCATTATAGATAAGCTCACCAGCTTAAATATAAACCCCTATGTCACTAGATGGGTTGCAAACTGGCTCAAGGACAGAACCCACATGGTTAGAATTGCTGGAGCCATGTCAGACTCCAAACCAGTTACAAGTGGTGTCCCACGAGGCTCAGTCCTGGGACCTCTCTTGTTCGGTATATATTTCTCGGAGGTACAAACCAACACGGAAGGACTGTGGCTGACCAAGTTCACAGATGACTGCAAACTAGGTGCCATAATCGACTCTCCAGCCGACACAAGCATCCTACAAAAGGGCCTCATAGAAACAGACAACTGGTGCCAGAGCCATGGCCTCAAGCTAAACACCAAAAAGTGTATAGTCATCTCCTTTGGCAAAAACAAAGTGCCCACAAATTACCACATAGGTGGTAATCCATTAAGTACAGAAGAAGTAATTAGGGACCTGGGGACCCAAGTTGATAGCAATCTCTCATTTGAAAACCACGTGGCCAAAGTGGTTAGAAAACCATTTTATATAGCCCACCTAATCATGAAGGGATTCACATCTAGATAGGGGAGGTCATCGTGCCTCTTTACTCATCCCTCATCAGGGCCATAATTGAGTACAATGCCCTTTTTGGGATGTACCTTACCAGACACCTGCAGCAACTGGAAAGACCCCAAAAGTACCTCACCAAGAGGATCAAAGGGCTCAAACAGATGCCATATGCTGCCCGGTTAAAGAAACTCCAGCTCTACTCAGTGGCATACCGCCTGCTCAGAGGCGATCTGTGCCTGATGTATAAAGCCATGTCCAACCCGGAATTAATGGACATGCTGCACCTCAAAAAATCCAAATCCCATCGAGCTACGCTCGAGACTTGAACCTCAGCACTGAAATAAATAGGACATGCTGGAGGGACAGATTCATAACCCAGAGGCTCCCTTCACTCTGGAATAAAATCCCAGTCCAGGTTAGGCAGAGTCCCTCATTGACTCTCTTCAAGAGGAATCTTGATGAGTGGATGGGAGATCGTAGGTTTACCCCAGGTATCACTTCTGTGTCACTGTTAGACAGAGGCACAGTATACTAACCTCGAAAAAGGGCATAGCAAAATTAATTTAAAATGGGTGGCGAAAGCCAAACACACTCTGGCTAGGTCGTGTTCGTTATAAACACGTTACCAAACGCTCCAGTTTAATTATGTTTTGCACTTTTAATAGCAGCAACACTTTGCTGCTTATTGGTTTTAGATTGTTATTTATTATATGGGATATACCATCTAACAGTATTGCTTGAGCAGCAGATCCTTTTTACATCACATTGTATATTTGGTCTGTTTATGCACAGGGTCTGTTTACCAACCGGAGGTTATGTGTTCGGTTGAGCGTTTTTAAAAATTGAGTTGGCGTTTATATTTCAGTTGCATCTGTGAACAGATGCACTGCACACTTTTACTTAGAAAACACTGTTTTCAGTTTTATGATTTATGTTTCGTGTCTTGTACTCTGGTCATGATTCTCCACAGTTTTGCAGTGAAGTTAGTTTGGTACGCCAGCTGGTTTGTACCATTAGCTTGATAGGTGGTTTTGTTTTATTCACACAGTATAGTTTGTCTAAGGCATTTTTTTGCCATTTATGTTATTTCTTTTTAATTTTGTTAATGAATTTTTATAAGTTTTTACATTGTTTCTTTAAACTAGCCAAGCCTGATTGCTAGTAATCATTCAATCAGTGTTTAATTGGTTAGTTTGAGCGCCAAAATGCTTTGTATAAAAAAGCTGTTCATACTAATGTTTTATTACACCTGAAGAAGCGTAGTACAGCTACGTGAAAGCGCTTGTGTGTTTTTGTTCCAAATAAAGAAGCTTTTCATATCAGTCATCATCTCCGTGTGGTGTCTCCAGTGGATTTTGTGTTCTTCAAGTTTCCTGTTTTTTCCATTTGGAGCCTTTGTTTTCCTGCTATAGTTCTTGGACTTTTTTTTTGTTGCTGTGCTGTTTGCAGGTTAAACACATGGAGCACAATAATATTGAGTTGGATTTTCGTCCAGAGACGAGGATTATTGGAACATCAACTTGGGTTTCTCTCAAGCATTGTAAAGAAAATCCTTTATTGGCTCTGGAGCTGACTAATCAACCAACTGTGTTACCAACTACACCGAATGGTGAGAATGTTGCTGATTTTAATAGATTGTTCAGAATGCTTCAAGATGATTTATATCAGTTGCAAAGACTAGCCTGGCAGAGACTGCATCTAGAGGCATGCATACACTTTAAGATAGTGCCTAGAGGTATGCGTGTCTTTTGTATGCCATCCTATGGCAATAGCCATCCTTTGCTGTTAAGGAAATGGCAGGACCTTAATATACAGCTAGGTTTCAGTTACATTAACCTGCTGTTGGAATATTTTTCACCATTGGAAGTTGAGCTAAGAAACAAGATAGATTCACAATATGCAGTCATTATCGAACGTTTTAAGACTGATTATTTCACCAGGAGACTAGATTCTCTTTGGGTTCAGGTACAATCGTTTAGTGAAAGGCTCAAGGAAGTTAAACACAAGAAACTTATTAGGGATGGCAATGATTTTGCCAGTGGACAGATCTTTGTATGGCCTAGAACTGAGAACATGCGTATGCAGAATACACGCAATGATGGGCTCCCTAATAATGCCTCTGGTCTTCCATCGATGCCTACAGTTAGTTCCACCCTTGAACCTTTTTTTGCTCAACCTGCTTCTTTTACAGCGACTGGTATGGTTACCACAGCATCAGTGCCTTCTAATCCAACTGCCACTTTAGTTGATGAAGCGAATATGGACAATAGCACCCCGCCTCCTAACCAACAGGCAGCCAGAATGTTCTCATTAGCAGGTGCTAAACCGAAGGATCTATCCTCTGCAAGTAATAATTTTTTACCCTTTCCGGTCAAGCAACAGCCAGGATGGCGAGGCCGGTCAAGCAGCAGAGGACCAAGGAAAAGGAAGGGATCAGTAGAAAACTATCCAAACAACAGGAGACAAAGAAATTGAGCATAACATCTTTTCATCTAGAGGAGGAAAGACCGAATTCTCTTGTATGTAACATTTCCAGTTTTACTCTGTCTGAGTCAGATCTGTCTCTCCTAGAGAAAGGACTGAACTTCATTCCTTCACAAGTCAGTTATTTAAGTGACATTTTAATAGACTTGAGGCTGTTTTGTCGTAATGTCTCTCTCAAGATTCTGTTCAAAGATCGCAATGTGTTGGACACTAATACTTTAAAGGGTTTTTTCAGGGTTAAAAGTAGTTTTACACCTATGATGCCACATAATGTGGAGAGTTTCCTGAAAATGTGTGAGAATGACTTTTATGAATGGTTTAGGCTAAGCAAAAAAAGATGTTGTTTTTACAATGTCAGTAAAGCCGAGCAGAGATCTATTGTATCTCTGAAGAACAATGGAAATGTCATTGTTAAACCAGCTGACAAAGGAGGAGCAGTGGTTATCATGAACTCATCAGAGTATTTTACTACTATGAATAGCATGTTGTTAAATGATAAAGTATATGAGACTATTCCTAGAGAAAAAGTCAGTAAAATTGTCAAGCTGGTGCAAGATAGTCTTTATGATCTCTTGATGTGTGGACAGATTAGCTGTGAGTTATATGAATACTTTTAGATAGAGTTTCCTACCCTGCCCATTATCAAGGGCTTACCTAAAATCCATAAAGGGGTTGAACCAGTACCATTGAGACCCATTGTCGCTGGTGAACGGTGGATAACTTCCACCATTTCCTCATTTGTTGAAGGGTTACTGCGTCCCCTGGTAGATGACATTCCAGTCATTCTGAAAGACTCCTACCAGCTTATTGAGTTCCTTCAAGATTTTGAGTTGAATGGGAGTGGGGCAACAATGCTATTAGTGACTATGGACGTCAAGAACCTTTTCACCAGTATTCCCAATGACCTGGGAATGCAGGCCATTAGAGAGATTCTTGTTAGCAACTCAGGTTATAGCAACAGCAGACAAATTCTGATTAACAGTCTACTAGAAATGATATTAGAGAATAACATTTTTCTGTTTCAGGATCAGCTGTACCTTCAGAAATGGGGAGTTGCCATGGGCACTCCCTGTGCGAATAGTTACGCTAACCTTGTGGTCCACCATTGGGAATTGAAACATTTATTTAAGCATCCAGATTACAAAAAAGTCAGATTGTACAAGAGGTTTGTTGATGACGTCCTTTTTGTGTGGGATGGGACCGTAGCAGAGTGTACGAATTTCATCACAGAGTTAGAAATGACTTCCACCTTTCTGAGATTTACAGCAGAAATCTCTCCATTCCAAGCCCATTTTTTAGACTTAAAGCTGCGAGTTAATGCCAACAAGATAGTCACGTCTCTATACAGGAAGTCCACCTGGAGGAATACTCTGTTACGGTTCGAGAGTATGCATCCCAGGTTCACTTTTAGAGGGATTGTGTTAAGCCAAATGTATCGAATCTGTAGAATTTGTAGTGATAAGAGTGACCTGGCCTCAGAGCTGAACATACTTGAAGGTTTGTTCAGAGAAAGAGGGTACCCTCCTAAGTTATTAGATGATTGTAAGCAGGAAGTTATCATGAAAGTATTTGGTAGGACAGTTAATTCTGCCCCAGCCAGGAATAGTTCTTCTTTTTTTCCTACATCTAACAACTATAAGTATGGTGATAGGCTTACTTATGTCACTAAGTATACCAGTGACGTTGTTGAACACAATAAAATTATTAGCAGAAACTGGAATGTTTTGGTTGCAGATCCACTTACCAGAAAAATCGTGGGGACCCACCCAAGATTTAGCTACAAAACATGTAATAACTTAAAACAAACCCTATGCTTAGAGCAGAGCCCTCTGTTTAATAGTCACCGTAGTGATCCCCAGGGGACTTTTCCATGTGGACACTGTCATATGTGCCCGCATATATCCAATAATGTCTGTTTTTTACATCCAGATGGCTCTTTTTTGTTTACGCCTAGATTTCATAGTGACTGTAACAGCACCAACCTCATTTATTTGGCTATTTGTGATTCCTGCCAAGCATTTTATGTAGGCCTCATGAAGAGAAGGCTTCGTGATAGGATCTACAACCATTACTATGACATCAGGAAAGGCAATGAAAGTAATGCCTTGGCTAAGCACATCCTGGAATATAATGTACATAGTTTTAAATTTTTGGTTTTGGAACTGTTGCCAGTTAACAACAGGGAAGGAGACAATATGAACCAACTGGCTGTGAGGGAACTTAAATGGATTTTTACCTTAAAAGCACATTTACATCCAGGCATTAATCAATATGTTTCAGTTAAACCTGTCCTTAATAATAGGAAGTTGTGACATTAGCGGTTCTGCTTTGATGTATGGTTCAAGCTTTGGTTATGTCATCTAGTTTTGTTTTTTTATGTGTTTTTTGTGTGTTTTTCCATCAGGTTCACCTCTTTCAGTCATGGTTTCATAGAGTCCTTCATTGCCTATGTTTCTTCTCTTTTTTGCCCTGTTCCAGGCTTTTATAGGTACATTATCAGTCTGTTTCAGACTGATTTACATTGGTGTGCTGTTAGTATTTAGTATGTGTTTTAGAGTCAAGGTTCTCACAAGGTATGAGGGAACAGTGCAGTCTGATACTTTGGAGAATACTTATACCAGGAGTTGTTCCTTGATTTTGATGGTGGTCTTATATATGAGTCGTTCTTTGTTCTTGATGTTGGTCTCACCTCCTGACTGGGTAGATACCCAGTTTCATATACAACATTTTCTGTTATTTTTGATCAGCGTAATTATGTATATGCTATGCTGGTCTTTGGCGCATGTCCGCCGTTTTGATGTTTATTGCATGACAGGACACCATTAGAGCTGAGTTTCCTAAAAAATTTTTTAATCTTTAACATATCTAGATACTTTATAGGATCTTGAGTTCCGTATCAGTTTAGTTTAGCATCTTATTATTTTTTATAAGTATTTCACTTTTATTGCTCATTTTCTACCTTGCAACATTAGTTATTCGCGTGTCCTGGTTAGATTTTGTGTATTTTTAAGTTTTGCTAAGGTGCTGACTCCAGATAGATTCTGTATTTGTCGGGTTTCTTGTGCCACCCTTTTTTGGTGGTTCATTGAAACATTTAAATGTCTAACACTAGCAGAGGCGAGTGGGTAGTTGTTTGCATTTTGATTGCTATTTCTGCCATATACTTCCTTATACTCTCGGTTTCAGTTTATTTTTTGACAATTTTCCATTAAGGGTCTGTAGGCTTATGATGTCAGAAGTGGTAGTCCTTTATCAGGCTTGACCGAAACCAGCAGTACTTTAGTATGCCACTAGTTGGTTGCCAGATTGTGCTTCCATGTCTGCTAGCTGGTGTTGCTAGTAGGACATTTTTTACTCTCGGACTGACATTGCTGTTGTGGTTGCATTCGTAAACTTTCCTGGTTCAGATAGTGTGAGCGACACTTTCTTGTTTGTGGTCGCTATGGATTGATTTTATTCCTGTGGATTTTTTGAATGTTATTAGCGCTTTTCATCGGAGGTATGAGGCAAGTTCAGGGCACCTATGCAGTTGTGGCTAAGGCCAGTATTGTTTGATACCGTGTTGTTGCGTTGGTTATAAACACGTTACCAAACGCTCCAGTTTAATTATGTTTTGCACTTTTAATAGCAGCAACACTTTGCTGCTTATTGGTTTTAGATTGTTATTTATTATATGGGATATACCATCTAACAGTATTGCTTGAGCAGCAGATCCTTTTTACATCACATTGTATATTTGGTCTGTTTATGCACAGGGTCTGTTTACCAACCAGAGGTTATGTGTTCGGTTGAGCGTTTTTAAAAATTGAGTTGGCGTTTATATTTCAGTTGCATCTGTGAACAGATGCACTGCACACTTTTACTTAGAAAACACCGTTTTCAGTTTTATGATTTATGTTTCGTGTCTTGTACTCTGGTCATGATTCTCCACAGTTTTGCAGTGAAGTTAGTTTGGTACGCCAGCTGGTTTGTACCATTAGCTTGATAGGTGGTTTTGTTTTATTCACACAGTATTGTTTGTCTAAGGCATTTTTTTGCCATTTATGTTATTTCTTTTTAATTTTGTTAATGAATTTTTATAAGTTTTTACATTGTTTCTTTAAACTAGCCAAGCCTGATTGCTAGTAATCATTCAATCAGTGTTTAATTGGTTAGTTTGAGCGCCAAAATGCTTTGTATAAAAAGCTGTTCATACTAATGTTTTATTACACCTGAAGAAGCGTAGTACAGCTACGTGAAAGTGCTTGTGTGTTTTTGTTCCAAATAAAGAAGCTTTTCATATCAGTCATCATCTCCGTGTGGTGTCTCCAGTGGATTTTGTGTTCTACACTCTGGCTAGGCTTATAAATGCCCTAGGGCAGATAGCCTAGCATGAACCTATGAACCTATGAAATGAAGTGCCACCGAAATAGCATCATCAGTAGAACGATTAGAGTGATATGCAAACTGAAGTGAATTAAAAGTTGCAGGAAGTCTGGATGTTATATAATGTTTAACCAACCAACCTTTCAAAACACATCATCACAGTGGAAGTGAATGCTATAGGGCAGTAATCATTAAGTGTCAACACTGGTGAATTCTTTAATAATGGTATGATAGTGGTGGCCTTGAAGTACAAGGGTATGATAGCTTGACTCAGGGAGATGTTATAAATATATGTAAGAGTGTGCAGCACAAAGCACTTCATCATCCAGCCTGGGAGGAGACTTTCATTGTTGTAATATTGCTCTTTTCCTCAAATCAGCTAAAATAGATATTACGTTTATTGAGGAAATCAATATTATCATCACAAGATGGCGGAGGAGACCTGTAATCTGCGATGGACTGATGAGTCTGAATTTTCTGTCCATAAAAATGCTTAGCTGCTCTCACCCCAGTTCAAGTTGACTCTTGTGACTCTTAGACAATCTTTATCCTAGACTTAAAGGCAGCATTACATGTTTTCAAAAGCACATTCACCTCACTGGTAAACCAAGGGTTCTGGTTGGCATGTGTGGTAATATTCTTAATAACAGTCACATCTTCCATACATTTAAGTATAAAGCCCATCACAGACTCTGCATATTCCCCCAAATTAATGTGTTGGTTAACAGTAGCAGCCTCTCTAAACACATTCCAGTTTCCAGTCTTTACATTCAAAACAATCCTAAAGTGCTGAAACTGATCCCTCTGGCCAGATCCTTATCTGCTTCATAGATGGCTTATTTCTAGTTAACAATGGCCTGTATGCTGGAATTAGCCTAGCAAAAAGATGGTCCAAATTCCCAAAATGGGGGTAAGAAACTGCTCTAAATGCCTGTTTAAAATTTGTATAAACTCGGTCTAATGTATTTTCTCCTCTAGTAGCAAAGTTCACATGTTGGTAATAACGTGGCATGACTGTCTTCAAATTGTCCTGATTAAAGTAGCAATAATATAAACACAGATTGGATTAATATTTTGCATCGCACTAGCCAACTGATATAATACAGAAAATGCATCTTTTATATTCACACTAGGGGGAATATATATAGCTGTGATATTAATAGCTGTAAATTTCCTTGGCAAATAAAATGGTCGGCACTTTAGCTTCACAAACTCTATATTTTCTGAACAATGGCTTGAAACAATTTCATTATTTGTACACCAGTTGTTATTAATATAAATACATACACCACCTCCCCAAGATTTGCCACTAAGAGCATGGCTGCTATCTATATGAAATGTCATTAGCCTATCCACACAAATAGCGCTATCCAGAATGATAGAATTTAGCCATGTCTCAGTGAAAATAAGCACACAACAGTTTCTCACTTTGCACTGGATGGTTGAATCCAATCTCAAATAATCCATTTTATTTTCCAGTGAGCAGACATTTAAAAACAAAATAGATGGAAGCGCAGGTTTGTAAGGATTATCATGTAGCCTTACACTGATACCTGCTCGAGTACCACGTTTGCGTGATCTTTCACAACGCTTGTGTCACTTCCTGCAACAGTCAGTGATGGTAGAAAAGTCGGGTACTATACAATCCTCTAGGTCTTGCAGGTGTACAACTCCGAATTCTCAAAGTATTTGGGTTTTACAGCCAGTAAATACCTGGGTAAATTACTCAATAATTTAGATGCACAAAATCCAAGCAAAGCACATAGATCATAAACCAATCTTGCACTAAACTATGATGAAGTAAACAACAAAGCTAACACAAAACACATATCACCATCACCAGCTGTAAAAGAAAAAAAATATGAAATGATTAAGAAACTAATAACAGAAGCACTTAAAGGACCGTTACAGGAAAAAAAAAAACCTTGTTTTTCATCTTTTCTTGAATTTCTACACATTGCTAACCTGTATTCATTAGAAAGTAATAGTCACTACTAATTTTCTTGTATTTGTAACCCTCAATGTCCTTCTGGGGGCAGACATCCTGATCAGGGCTTGCTTTCTTCTAAAACTAAATCTTCCCCATAGTGCTACAGCTGTTGAGATCATAATGCCTGTGGCTGGATTGTCACATCTCAGTTCCATTCACTTAGAATGGAAGAATAAAGAAGCACTACTAATTCTGAGAGGCCTCTGTACTAGTATCACTGTTCTGCTGCCTCTTACAAATGTTTTTTCATACTGATGTGTTACACATTCCATGAAAAAAGCATCTAGAAATATAAACTCGTTGCTGAGGTAACAGACTTTTTTGGGAGATACTGCTTTTGTGTGCTTCAGTTCCTTCTCAAGTTACTCCTCCCATTTCCCCCTCAATAAGTCACAGTATCACATTTCCTGCCCTGCAGCAGAAGGAACTGTCTGTCTGGTGTGCCAGTAAAGGTGTGTTCCTCCTCTCTCTTCTTATTGTCATCTGAATGACACTTTCATGGCAAATAAAGTTACAAAATGCTTGTATCAATCCTTAACATGCAGGAGTTTTAAATGTTCCAGAAACTGTGTTCTATTTATTAGAATTCATATTGGCTACTCACAGCTGTTGATATCATCATTATCAGCCCCCCTTTTCCCATTTGTCTACATGGGGTCAGGGTATCGTGTTAACTGTCGCCAGCTCTCTCGATTCAGTGCCTCACTCCTGCCTTCTTCAACACTCATGCCTGATTGTCACAGATATTTCACACAATCCATCCACCTCTTTGCTGGACGTCCTCATTTCCTCTTACCTTCTTCATGTCTGTCCCAAATTTTCCTCACCAGATTGTCTTCTCCTTTTCCACACACGTGCCCAAGCCACCCTAATCTATTCTCTTTGATATTTTCTGCAATTGGAGCTACTTTGGCTTCTGCTCTTATGTCCTCATTTCTTCATCTGTCCCACAGTGTGCATCCTACCACCCTTCTCAGACACTTAATTTCCATCACCTCTAGCTTCTTCAACTGTTCTGCCTTTACAGCCCAGGTTTCTGTACCATACAGTAGTACTGGTCTCACTACTGTCTTGTACACCTTACATTTCAACTCCTTTGACATTCTTCTGTCATAGACTACACCTGACACTCTATGCCAGTTGGCTGCAGCCCCTCTGATTCTAGCTTTGACCTCTTCATTCAGACTACCCTTCTCCTCAACCACCCTTACCAGATACTCAAAGCTGTTTACCTGTTCCACTATCTTCCCTTCTATCTCCATTCTGAGCTTCTTCTGATTTCTCTAATTTGCTGCCATTACCACAGTCTTATCTGGGCTTAGTTTCATCCCATGTGCCTTCAGATTTGTATTCCATTCACCTATCCTTTACTGAAGTTCTAGCTCAGAGTCTGCCTGTACTGCCATATCGTCTGCATACAGCAGCTTTGATCTCTCCCCTCCAACCTGTTTGCCAATGTAGTCCATCAACAGTATGAACAGCGGTGGGCTCAGAGTTGAACCCTGGTGTACACCCACTCCCACTGGGAACCCCTCTGCGAGGCTGAACCCTGTTCATACTTGAGTCACTGGGTCCTTGTACATAGCCTTCACTAATTCTACCAATGTTTCTGGGACTTCAAACCACTGCAGTACTGTCGAGATCAGCTTTCTTGGGATCTTGTCGTATGCTTTCTGCAAGTCTAAGAATGCCCAGTTGGACTCTCTCCTCATTTCTAGCTTCTTCCCAAGTATCTGTCTCAATGCAAACATTGGGTCAATCGTGCTGCATCCTGATCTGAATCCAAACTGCTCATCTCCCATCTTACATTCTGCTGCTCTGCGTATTCGTTTATCAGTCACTCTCTCCAGAACTTTCATGCAATCTGATAGGAGTTTGATGCCTCTGTACTGCCCACAGTTGTGGATGTCCCCTTTTTTCTTGTACACTGGTATGAGTCTGCTTATTCTCCAGTCATCTGGGATATGCCTTTCTCTCCACACTGCTATTAGTACCCTCGGGAGTCATTTCTCCCCTATCTCACCCAGCATCTTTATCATATCAGCTGTGATGTCATCTGAGCCTACTGCTTTCCCTGACTTCATCTTCCTTAGTGCTGCTCTTACTTCTTCTAGGGTTGGCTCCTCTTCTTCTCTCATCATAGGCTGTTTCTGTGGCAGTACAGCTTCTGTGGGGTTTTCTTCATTCAGAAGCTGCTGGAAATACTCCTTCCATCTGCCTTTGATGTCCTGTGGACTGGTGAGCAGGTTGTTGCTACCATCCCTTATGAAGGGTGTCTAACTATCTTCTTTATCTTTCTTTCTTTGCCTTGCAACCTGATATAGTTTCTTTGTGCCCCTTACTGAGTCACTTTCCAGAAGTTGGTAGAGTGCCTCTAATGCCCTGTTCATCGCTATTGGTACTTGTTTTTTAGCTGTAGTCCTTCCTAGCCTGGTCAGTCTTTTCTATCTCCCACTTCTTCCTGCACTTCTTTTATCTTTTGACAACTTCCTGGACTTCTGCATTCCACCACCAGCTTTCCTTATGTACCTTATTTCCATACCTGCCTCGGCCACATATCTTTTCTGTAGTCCTAACACATGCTGTTTTTAGGCGCTGCTATTCTTCTTCAACTCCACCTATTTCCTCCTGTTCTTGGGGTGCTAGAACCCTGAGTAATTCCTTGAACTGCTGCACTTTCTCTCCAGTCAACTTCCAGGTTTTCAGCCTGGTCTCTGTTGACCTTAGAGCCTTCTCTGACCACTGCTTGCAGTTGATTGTGGCAACTAGTGGTTTATGCTGTGTGCTGACTGTTTCATTGGGGATGACTTTGCTATCATGGATTCTACCCTAGTGCCTTTTTCTTACTAGGAAGAAGTCTACCTGAGTTGCATGTTGGCTACTCTTGTATGTGATCTTGTGACTGTCTCTCTTTCTGAACCATGTGTTGGCTACTATCAAGCCATTTGCCAGACAGAAGTCTAGAATGACTTCTCCTTCTTTGTTCCTGTTGCCCCACCCATGTGGACCCAGGCAGTCAACATATCCTGTTCTGTCTGTCCCGATATGTGCATTCAAGTCACCCATTATCAACACCAATTCATGTTGTCCTGCTTTATCTAGTAGGTCCTGCAACTGCTGTCTGAATGCACTCTTTTCCTCACTATCACAACCCTGCTGTGGGGCATAGGCTGAGATTATGACTACTGCCCTATCATTGAACTGGAGTCTGACTGCCATGAATCTGTTATTAATTCTGATGATATCCCTTACTAACTTCTGAAGCCTCTCTCTCACCACAATTCATACACCATTTCTAGCCTGCCCTCCACCTTAGTAGTAGACTCTGGATCCCAAGTCAAGTGACTTTGCTGCACTGCCCTTCCATCTCATCTCTTGGATACATAGAATGATATGTCTGCAAGCAAGTGCTCTTATCATCCACCAAATAATAGTCCTATTTCAGACAGATCATTTTCTAATAATGTTGTCAATCCTGTTATATCTTGGACAGGCCACTGATGTTACCATCTACTTATCCTTTAGTATGCACAGTCAGAGAAATTTCCATTGCACATAGGTTCATAGGTAGGTACTAGGCTATCGACCCAAGGGCCTACGTAAGCCTAGCCAACAAGGTTCCCTGGCTTACGCCACTCAAGAAAGTTTTTTTTTTCCTGTGCCACTGTCGAGCAGAGACACAGAAGTGATCCCTGGGGTGTATTTCCCATTTCCCATCCACTCATCAAGATTTTTCTTGAAGAGTGCTAATGAAGAACTTTGCTTGACATAGATGGGTAGCCTGTTCCAGAGTATGGGAAGTCTCTGGGACAGGAATCTATCCCTCCAGCATGTCCTCTTTATTGTGGTGACAAGGTTTAGGTCCCTAGAGCGGGTAGCTCAGAGGGATTGGGATTTCTTTAGGCATAGCATGTCCAACAGCTCTGGGTTTGACATAGCTTTATATGTTAGGCAGAGATCACCTTGGAGTAGTTATGCTACGGAGTAAAGCTGGAGCTTTTTGAGATGGTCAGTGTAGGGCATTTGTTTGAGGCCAGTAATCCTCTTTGTGAGGTACTTCTGTGGCCTTTCCAGCTGCTGCAGATGTCTTGTGAGGTACATTCCAAAAGGGGCGTTGTATTCTATAATAGGTCTAATGAGTGTCGAGTAGAGGGGAACAATGACCTCTTTTTTTCCTGGATGAGAACCCTTTTATGATGAGGTGTGCCATGTAGAAGGACTTCCTGACTACTGTGGCGATGTGACTATCAAAGGAGAGATTACTGTCCACCTGGGTCCCAAGGTCTATTATCACACATTCGGTGTTAAGTAGATTGCTGCCTATGTGGTAGTTCATGGGTACAGAGTTTTTACCAAAGGGGATGACACTGCACTTTTTGGCATTGAGCTTGAGGCTATGGCTCTGACACCGGGCATCTGTCTCAGCTAGGCCCTTCTGTAGGATGTCCACATCATTTGGGCTCTTGACTATGGCTCCTAGTTTGCAGTCATCTGCGAACTTCGTTAGCCAGAGGCCTTCTGTGTTAGCCTTCAGAGAAGTAGATACCAAACAGGAGAGGTCACAGGATGGAACCCTGTGGTACTCCACTGCTTTGAGGTCAGATTTGGAGTCTGCAACTTTTACAGTGTGGGTTCTGTCAGTGAGCCAGTTGGCAACCCATCTTGGGATGTAGGGATTTATGCCTAGTTTAGTGAGTTTAGCTATAATTCCAGAATGGGGGATGGTGTCGAAAGCCTTGGTGAGGTCAAGATAGGCTGTGTGAACCACCTTACCCTCATCTACAACTTTGGTGACTACTTCAAAGAAGTCGATCAGGTTCAGGAGGCATGATCTGCCTTTCACAAACCCAAAATGGGTGGGATCCAGAGTTTGGTGGTTACCAATGTCTTTGTTTATGAGTTCCATGATGATACATTCCATGGCCTTGCAGACCAGGCTCGTCAGGCTAATAGGTCGATAGTTCCAGGGATCAGTGGTGACTCCCCCTTTGTGGAGTGGGATAACTGTTGCTGTGTGCCATTCAGTGGGCACAAAGCCTGATGCAAGGCTATTATTGAACATGGTGCTTAAGTGGGGAGCCAGTTCATTCTGAAGTTCATGTAAAATGCAGCCTGGGATGTTGTCAGGTCCCATGGATGCTATGTTTTTGGCTTTAGAGAGTGCAGCTTTTACCTGCATAGTTGTGATTACAGGGAATCTGCATTCTTACTGTATAGATATGGGCCCTTTAGGGGGTGAGGGGGGTAAAGTTAGCACTGAACCTATCTGCCAGGATGTTGGCAATATCAGTTGGTTCTGTAATTTTCATGTTGTTGTGCTGTAACTCGGAGCAGATATGGGTGTTGCCATCAAGATTCTTGACATAGCTATAGAATGCTTTGTGGTTGTCCTTAGAATTAGTGGTGATTTTGTTTTCGTAGCTAGCTTTGGAGGATCTTATAAGGGATCTCAGCTTCTTACTGAGGCTGACCAGGGAGCTCCTCCACTCATGGGATTTTTACTCTCTTTTTCAACAGTTTCTCCCTTCTGTTATACAGTTTGTTTATGGCAGGGGACCACCAGATTGGCTTCCTTTTTTTGGAGGATAGCATCTTGGTTCTATATGGGATAGCACGATCCATGCACTCATGTAAGTGCTTATAGAGTGCATTTGTGTAGGATTCAGCAGTTGTAACTGTATTGTCCATCTGCATGGGTGTCATGAAGTTCACCACTTCTGTCTTAAGAAGCATGAAGTTGGCTTTGGAGAAATTTTTACCGTGGCTTCCTTAATGGGGGGTGGGATGTGGATATCAAGGGTGATTAGCATTTGGTCAGATCGGACCAATGAGGAGTTAACTTCAGGTGTGGAACACTGGTCACTCATGTTGGTAATGACTAGGTCTAGGATATTGTTGCCCCTGGTGGGGGTGTGGATAAGTTGATCCAGGGCATTGGAGTTTATGAATTCCAGAAAACGTTGAGCTAAGGAGGTGGTACATGAGTAGTTTTCCCAGTTAATGGTGGGGTAGTTGAAGTCGCCCATTATTAGGGTGTTTGGTTGAACCCTAATATTTTCCAGTACATCAAGAAATGAGGAGTGGGAATCCTGGGGCATGGTGGGGGATCTGTAGCAAGTAACAATTTGGATTGCAGTTTTGCCCAGAGTTAGTTGCACTTGGATAACCTCGGATGCATTATGCTGTGCAACTAACCTGGAGGTGTGGATATCCTTAATGAATATGGACACACCTCCACCTTTGGTGTTTTGGTCCAGGTAACATGGCCGAAAAGTGTGGTATGAATTATAGCTTGGTAGTGCAGATGTGCTCTCTGGAGCCTTGAACCAGGTCTCAGTCACTGCACTGATATTGATGTTCTCCATTTTAAGAAGTGCCTCAAGTGAGTGCATTTTGAGATTTAGACTTCGAGCATTGAGTAGCATTACCCTCAGTTTTTGCTTGCCTGTTTCTGTTACGGTGGTGAATTTGTCATTTGAACCTTGCCTAAAAAAAGGCACTCTAGGGGCAGCAAGAGCCATAGCCAGTATCCGGAATCCCAGGGACGACAGGTGCCGGCCGTCTATGGCAAAGCATCGTGGTCTGTCGACCATGTCATCCCAAGCAGACAGATACTGGATTCCCTTAAAATGACACCAGAAGCTTAGCCAATTGTTGAAGTCAATCATTTTGTCCTTGTACTGCAGTATAATTCTGGGTGATGGCAGAATGCTAATCAGGGCTAGGGTCATATCTGCCTGGGCTACAAGATCGGAGAGCTCTTCCATATCTCTTTTCATGTAGTCCAGGGAGGTACATCTCAGGTCATTCCCACCAACATGGACAATGACAGAGTCATATTTGTACTTGTTGTGGAGTGACCTGAGTGCATGGGTTATGTGGTGGATCCCGGCACCTGACAGGCAGCTGACAGTAACCGTCTCCTTGTTTAGCCTGGTGAGTGGGACATCAGTGTGCCTGACTATAGAGTCACCTATGACTACTGTGTGGGGTACTTTGTTTTGGCTTATTGGCTGTGGTTGAGTGGCACACTGAGTCTGTGGGCTATGTGTTATTTGGGTTGTGTTGGGGGATGGAGGTTTGCGTTTCTGCTTTGGAGGTCTCTGTTGCATAGACAAATTATTATTGAGAGCCTCTGCGAATGTTTTTGTGTTGCTATGTGTGGATTTTGGTGGTGTAGAGTTAGTGAGACTATGTGATGAGTGTGGTGTGGTGCAAATGTTTACATTCTCCTCATGACTGTCAAGTTCAGTCTTGGTTGGAGAGAGCTTTACCTCCAGTTTGGCTAGATAAGTGCATCTCTCACAGGTTGTAGTGTTGGGTGGTAGGAGGAGAGGGTTGTCTGTGTACATGAGGCAATTTCTACATTGCCTCAAGATGCCCAGATTCATCAGATAGACAGGAGAGAACACTGGGAGCTGACCCTTGGACATGCCTGAATAAAAAAATATTTTCCTCTAGATAAGTGAGGAAAGTGAGTACAAGAGCTGTTTTTCTCTAAGCAAGTGAGAAAAGTAAGTACAACAACTGTTTTCCTCTAGGTAATGAGGAAGGTTGAGTGCTATAGTAATTAGTAGCTTATTTAGTTCTTACAAGTTCTGAACTCCTCAACAAGGGTCTGAAATAAAGCTACAGAAAAAAATAAACAACAAGGGTCTAAAATAAAGCTAGAGAAAGAAATATATTATTCCTTCTTGACAATACTCTTTTATGGGGGAAAACCAGGTATTAGTGTATTAGAAATACTGGTAAACTGGATTAAACCTGACAGGATAAGATATTTTACAAGTTGTTAACAGCTATCATAATGGTTATTATTGTATTGTTTAGAATTAAATTGTATTTACAACCTGTTAAATTGTAAAGCTATACAAGAGATGGTCTAAAAAACAAGAGATGATTTAAAATTGCTTTATTAAAGCTATACAAGAGAGAATAAAGATATGCAAAATGCATAAATGTTTCTAATAGCAAGAATGGTCACTATTTCAATATGTTTTTGACAAAACAATGTTGGTATAAAAAGCATGAATATTTTTGATTGCTGAGTATGTAGTTTAAAATAACAGGACATATGCCTTCGGTGCCAGTTCCACTAGATATTTCTAAAGAGACAAACATTTTCCAAGATTTTGCTCAATATTAATGTTATTAAATTTGTAAAATTAGACTAAATGTACTTTATAGTCATTGTATGTACAAATGCAGAAGAATTCAGTACAAATGATAGTCTTTGTATGTACAAATGCAGAAAAATTCAGTACAAATGAAATTAATGTCTAGTAATGAATATGTGTAAAAAAAATATTTAAAGAAAAAATGGGTCCAGACATTGAAATCATCCCTTCAGTGCTCCACTGTGGTTTGCATTTCTGCATTGGTTGTTATAGGTTATTTCCTGCACAGTCTGATGATTGTGTATCGAGATCATCAACAAGGGCTTTAGGGCATAACAGGCAACACAGAGCAAACATATTACATTTGGCTTCTGCTTCCTGCATGCATGAAACCTTAGTGTATATGTGTGTATATCTAGCATGTGTGTGCACCTATCTAGAGGTAAACTGCCTAGGTGGCACACAGGCACATTATAAATAATGTCCTGCGTATTATAGATTACCTGGTAGTTCAGGGAGTGGAAACCCTTCTTGTTAATGAATTGTAGGCTCTCTGGATCATGTGGGACCTTTATAACAATGTATTTGCAATCTATGGCTCCCACAAATCAGGGAAATATGTCATAAAAGGCACACATGGTATTGGTTCTCCTCCTGCTATTCTAGGAACTAGATATGTTTCTCTACATGTTGTAGAAAAACACTGAGGAACTGCTTTAGGATTTGCAAGGCTGACACTTGTAGTATGTACCCCGTACGTTGCCAGAGGATCCCTGTATCTAAGACTGTTAGTGCTGCAGATACTTTTGTATCCACAGGAAGGGCATACAAACCAAACCACTTAACTCTGTTTGTTGATGGCACAGCTTAGCTAGATCCCTTACAGGATCCCTGTCCACATAGATATGGTCCTCTGTCTGTTGGTCTGTAAGCTGGCAATATTCCAGACACTGACTCTACCTCCTGCATTAGTGATGATGACCATGATGTTCAACATTGTGACTGGCTCTGATGGCAGCTCCAAACACAGCTTGCTGGGCTACTGCTGCTGCTTCTCCTAGCATGGCTTCTGTCATATACACCCTGGATTTCAGCATTCTGAATGGGTGGACATGTGCCACCTTGCAGTGCACACCATTTTATGCATGTCTGAATTAGTCCATCGTTTTTGGTTATTCCATTTGTGTAATCCTTGAGGATGATTTGCATTAGAGTTTCTCATTTACATGTCATTATGTAGTCATTAGCATGCACTGTGTACTGCTTAGTTTTGTCAGTTGTACAGCCGCTATGTCTTAGAGTTGCCCACACCTTGCAACATGCCCCTGCCGGTGATTCTTTGCACAAAGCAATATACTAATGGTCTATGAATCCCAGTCTATGTCTTAACTTGGCTGCAAGACTCATGAAATGAGCATGGCTTTTCACTGATAGCAGAGAATGATTTGAACACATTAAACAGTACTATATACAGTTTGTTGCTTTATTTACTTCTAGAATATTAAATAAATGTTTACTTTTTCCATTACATCTTTTCATCTTTTTTCATTAACAATGTTTAAGCAGTTTTATGCTGACATATTGCGTTATCTTCCTGGGAAGCAAGCTTCTTATCTTCATTATCAGAGCAAAATTTCAGAAGAGTAATCTTTAGGTCACCTCATTTATGCCAAGGATGGCGGTTGCAATGCTTAGCCATTCATTTTGTTGTCAATACATTTCACCATGCTACTAAAACTCTGTTTGCTTTGATATCGCTGTTTAAATATCAATTGCCTTTTGAGTTCTGCTTCTGGTCTGTTGAAAGAGTTTTGTTACTTTTACTAAAGGCATTGATATTTTAAAGTTTTGTATATATTACTGATACCAAAGCCTGAGTACTGGCTTCATCCCAGCTGAGTGGAAGTCAGCCACTGTTATCCCTTTGCACAAAGGTGGAGCATCCACTGATCCAGGAAATTATAGACCTATTGGCTTAACTAGCCTGATCTACAAGGCCATGGAATGGATTATCATGGACCTCATTAACAAAGACATTGGGAATCTCCAGACACTCAATCTCATACAGTTTGGTTTCGTCAAGTGGAGGTCATGCCTGTTAAATTTGGTCGACTTCTTTGCTTCTTTGAGACAGTCACCAAGGCCATTGAGGATGGGAAGATGGTGCACACCGCCTACCTTGACCTGACCAAAGCCTTCGATACTATTCCCCACTCAGATATAATAGATAAACTATCTCAGCTAGGCATCAATCCATATGTTACCAGATGGGTGGCAAACTGGCTCACTGATAGAGCCCATCTAGTCAAAATAGGGCAAGCCACCTCAAACAGTAGACCCGTAACAAGCGGTGTACCCCAGGTATCGGTCTTGGGGCCTCTGCTGTTTGGAATACACTTTTCTGAGGTGTAAGCCGAAACCAGTGGGCGATGGCTGACAAAGTTTGCAGATGACTGCAAGCTGGATGGTGTCATCAGTTCCACTAGTGATGTTGACATCCTCCAAGAGGGTCTCACCCAAACAAATGACTGGTGCCAGAAACATGGCCTCAAACTGAATGCCAAAAAGTGCATCATCATCCCCTTTGGGGAGAGTAACATCCTCACAAATTATCACATTGATAATAAGGTCTTAAGCACACAATCAGTCATGAGGGACTTGGGCACCTAGGTTGATAGCAAACTGTTTTTTGACAACCATGTTGCCTCTGTTGTATGGAAAGCTCTCTACTTGGTCCACCTCATTAGTAAGGGTATCTCATTCAGGGACAAAGTGGTCATAACACCCATGTATTCTTCCATTATAAGACCCATTATTGAGTACAATGCTCCTTTTGGCATGTACCTCACAAAGCACATGCAGCAGCTGGAGAGACCACAGAGGTTCCTCACCAGGAGAATCAAGGGCCTCAAATATCTACCCTACACAGATAGGCTAAATGTCCTGTCCCTCTACTCAGTCTCCTACAGACTCCTCAGAGGTGACCTCTGTCTGACATACAAAGCAATCTCAGACCCCGCCATGATGGGGCTGCTCCATATCCGCAAGTCAAGCTCCACTCGAGTAACCTGCACACGTGACATCAACCTGGTCTGTGACATCAATAGGACTTGTTGAAAGGACATATTTGTGTCCCAGAGACTCCCCCTTTTGTGGAATAGACTCCCTCTCCATGTCAAGCAGAGTACCTCATTAACTCTTTTTAAGCGCAGCCTGGATAATTTGATGAGGAACAGAAAATACATCATTGGGATTCCACCTGTGTCCCTGCTGGACAGTGGCATAGGGTGCGGATTTGTTGGAACATGGGCTAAATTCTTGGCTAGGCTTGTTAAGGGCCTCAGGGCCAGTAGCCTAGTAACTTTCTATGATCCTATGATACGAAATGGTTAAAGGAACATGACGATCTTAACCTCATATTTACTTAAATATACTTAAGTATGCTGGGTTCTCCTTTGAAATTAACCAGTAGATAACTCTTTCTAAGAGTTGCAGCCAGTACAGTAGTGACTGGAGATTTGCAACAATATATAGATAACTAGCTTGCTTGCTTACATAATCCCAGGTGGCACATAATATATGTACATAGGCTAGAAACATGCCATAAAAACTAAAGATGGCATGTATAATGTTGTTGGCTGGAGACTGCTTATACATTTATTATTTGTTCTTGTAGTGATGATTTACATCAAATGCTAAAACTGCAGCTAATTGTTTGTCATGCTGTGCATGCAGATTTTTGGTAACTTTGTCTTAGAACATGATATTTTTACCTTTGACTCACAGACATAGCACAACTGAAACATTTCATCACAACTAGAGGCATACATTATGTGAACTCTAAAAAAAGGTGGGAGGGAAAGATTTCTCAAGAATATCATGAGTAAGTACACTGGAATCAAGATGTTGGCTGTCACCTCTGCCCTAGCCCCCATCTCACTGATTCTTTATGGACTTCAGATACTACAGAAAAAGCCAAAGAAAGTGGATGAAACTGTCCACAGATTCAGTACAACCTTTCTGCCAGCAGTTCAGGTAATGGTAGTGAAAAGACCCACACTCATCACACTACATATTGACGTGTCACTACCAATGTTCTTCGTGTTTCACTGTTGCAGTCATTACATTTGGGTAATCTGCTGGCAGGTTGCCCTCAGTCTGCCTGATTAACAAAGTTTTGGGTCCTGCGTCAGTTGCTGTCCCTTCTTCCATGACATCAGGTCGTCAGGGGTATAAAACATGCAGCCGATGCCATTATATCAGTCTTTCTTGCTGCGCAGTGCCTGAAGCAGAAGCAATTCGCAAGTGCCAGTCGGCCGACTCCTGAAATTTTTGTTTTCGAGTTTCAAAACCGAAGTCTTCAACTAAAAGCTAAGTACCCCGTTGGGGAAACTTTTTCTTGCTCCTTACCGATGTCAGTAAAAGTTAATAATTGCATTACTTGTGGGAAGCATATACCTCATAAGGATTTTCATTTGTACTGTATTCCTTGCCTAAGCCCTGACTACAACGTGCCTTGCTGTCGGTTTTGTGCTAAATTTAATCAATGCAAGATTAAACATCGGTATATTTTTGCTTCTAAATATTTTGGCTCAAGATTTAACTATCCAGAAATGTCGTCGGTTAGCAATCCGACTACTGCAATACCTAAAAAACGCAAAGAAAAAGACAGAGACAGACCGTCGAGGTCCAAAACCGACGACGACGCTTCTCCTAAGCCAGTCGCTGGTTTGCCGGTACTCAGTGAGGCGCTTTTGCAGCCCCTGATACCTGCTACTTCTGATTTGCAGACCTCTACTGAGACCCATTTGGAGTCAGGTATGCCACGAGATACTTCAATTATGGAAACCACGGATGTCTCTACCTTAGATGGTTCCGGAGCCGCTGTGCAGGCACCAGCTTCTGAGGGTGTTTTCAGGCCTACAGATTTGTATATTAGACCGACGCCATCTTCAAAACTAAGGCCAAAATCTAAATCTATGTCTAAAAAACCGATGCCTGGGCCACATGTGCAGGACCCTATGCCTAAAAAACAAATGATCATGATGAAGGTTTAATTACTCTGATCAGGGGTTGCTAACCCCCTCCTTCTAAGAGGCCTAGGCAAGACATTGATTATGAATCTTCTGAACAGGATTCTATTTCTTCTGATTCTTCTAATGAACAGGATTTGTCTATTCCTACTTATGAGGACTCTGACGCAGAGGATTCCATTCCTTCTGCCTCTCCCCCTGAGGATTTTTCTTTTGGGGAAACTTTACATGCCTTAAGGGAACATTTCCACTGGTAAAGTTGGATTTCTCAGAATCTAAAAAGAGGCTTAGGGATTTTCTTCTACTTCCTCAGCATAGAGTTTTGGCTATACCTCCTGTTCTAGACATTGTTGTTGATGTTTTTTCAGAATCTAGTATGACTCCTAATTCTCTGCCTCCGGCTCCTTGTAAACCAGACAGACGCTACAGGGTTCCTGACTCCCATAAATTCCTTTTCAAAAACCCTGTTGCTGATCCTGAAACCATTTCTCAGGGTCCCAAGGGCATTAAGGCTTCTTCTGCCAAAAATCCTACTCCTTCTGATAGAGATTCTAGGGTGCTGGATAGATGGGGTAAGAAGGTTTACATATCTGCAACCTTGGCAATCAGGGCTTTAAACTGTCAATTTCATATGCTTAAATATCAACAGCATATCATGGAACTACTTAAACAGAAAATTATGTTAATCTCTGACTGTGTGGAAAATAAAGAATTGCTGGATTTATTGTATTCAGCTGAACAAGTTGGAAAACATACTTTGCAATGTGGTTTTGATTCCTTGGAGGTCTCTTGTAGGGCTGCTGTAACTGGATCTGTGCTAAGAAGGCATGTTTGGCTCAAAGAACAAACTCTGCCTGACCATGTTAAAACAAAATTGTTGGATGCTCCTTTACAACAGGACTGTCTCTTTGGTAATAAGGCTGAAGAAGTGTTAAAAAAGATGGAAGATAAAGCTAAATCTATGCAAACTGTGAAAGATTTCTTACAAGTGCAACCTCCAAGATTTAGCAGGCAGTGGCCTACTAAGAACTGGTCCTTTCCAGTCCCCTCGAGAGCTGCTCAAGTCAAATCAAGACATTCCAAAAGCTTCAGGTTTCAGTCACAAGGAACTTTTAGAACAAAACATGGGGTGCCTCCACCTCCAAATCTGAAAGTAACAAGGCACCTCCCTATGGTAAACAGTCTCAATGACTTCCCTCTACGATCACCAAGCACTTACCTCTTAGCCGCCCCTTTGAGGGGAAAACTAGCACTTCATGCACGAAACTGGCAACTTATTACCCAGGACAAATGGGTTTTAAATATAGTATCTCAGGGATACAGATTTCATTCCACACGTTGCCAATCCCAAACAGATGGCCAGATTAGTCCCCAAATCAGTGGGCAGAGACCCAGAAACAAGTTCTGTCCCTCATGAACATGGGGGCTATTCAACCAATACCAGAAGAGGAAAAGGGACAAGGTTAATATTCCAGACTTTTCCTGGTACCCAGAAAAGACAAATCATGGCGTCCAATTCTGGACTTATCCACTCTAAACACATTTCTGGACATACCAAAATTCAAGATGCTGGCTCTTCAACAGTTACTACTTATGCTAGGCAAAGATGCCTGGTTGGTAACTCTAGACTTAAAAGAGGCTTACCTGCATATCCCAATCAGGGAATCTTGCAGAAGATACCTCAGCTTAAAAGCATTCTAATTGCATTACCAGTTCTCTGCACTGCCCTTTGGCTTATCTACTGCACCCAGGGTCGTCACAAAGTGCCTGGCACCAGTAATTGCATTTTCTTCTTCTTCTTCTTTCAGCTGCTCCCATTAGGGGTTTCCACAGCAGATCAACTGTTTCCATTTCTTCCTGTCCTCTGCATCTTGCTCTGTCACACCAACCACCTACATGTCCTCTCTCACCACATCCATAAACCTTACCTTAGGCCTTCCTCTTTTCCTGTTACCTGGTAGCTTCATCCTTAGCATTTTTTTCCCAATATACTCTGCATCCCTCCTCAGCACATGTCCAAACCAACGTAATCTTGCCTCTCTGGCTTTGTCTCCAAACCTTCCAACCTGGGCTGACCCTCTAATATACTTATTCCTAATCCTGTCCATCCTCGTCACACCCAGTGCAAATCTTAACATCTTCAACTCTGCCATGTCAAGCTCTGACTCCTGCCTTTTTGTCAATGCCACTGTCTCCAAGCCATATAACATAGCTGGTCTCACTACCCTCTTGTAGATCTTCCCTTTCACTCTTACTGGTACTCGTCTGTCACAAATCACTCCTGACACTCATCTCCACCCACTCCATCCTGCCTGTACTCTCTTCTTCACCTCTCTTCCACACTCACCGTTACTCTGAACTGTTGCTCCCAAGTACTTAAACTCATTCACCTTCGCCACCTCTACTCCCTGCATCCTCACCATTCCTCTGTCTTCCCTCTCATTCACACACATATATTCTGTCTTAGCCCTGCTGACCTTCATTCCTCTTCCCTCTAGAGCATATCTCCACCTCTCCTGGGTCTCCTCCACCTGTTCCTTACTCTCACTACAGATCACAATGTCATCTGCAAACATCATAGTCCATGGGGACTCCTGTCTGATCTCGTTTGTCAACCTGTCCATCACCATTGCAAATAAGAAAGGGCTCAGAGCTGAGCCTTGATGTAATCCTACCTCCACCTTATACGCATCCGTCACTCCCACCGCAGACCTCACCACAGTCACACTACCCTTGTACATATCCTGTACCACTCTTACATACTTCTCTGACACTCCTAACTTCCTCATACAATACCACAACTCATTTTGCAGGGAAAGAAATATTCAAATATATCCATACCTGGATGATTGTCTAATTCAGGCAGAAAACAAGGACATTCTTCTAAAGCATCCAGCGTTTGTAAAAAGGATTCTAACATGTTTAGGGTACACCATAAACGAAAAAAAATCACAACTGGTACCCTCTCAAAAATTACATCCCTGGGTGCAAGCTTGAATACAACTGCCCAGATGGCTTACCTTATGACAGAAAAGCAAATTCAATTGATGACTTACTTCAAACATGTGGCCACAAAAACCCTGCTATCTGCAAGACAAATTCTGCAGACCTTGGGGTACATGGCCTCCTGCATTCTTCTAATTCCATATGCAAGACTGCATATGAGGAAACTTCAGTGGTACTTAAAAAGTTTATGGAGTCAACATTGTCACAGCCTGGTAACAATGATTCCTATTATTCCTTTCCTGCAACTAGAGTTCCTATGGTGGGCAGAGGCCTGCCACCAAAAAAAGGGACTACCATTCACTCCACCCCCTGCCACCCAAACCCTAACAACAGACGCATCAGACTATGCTTGGGGGGGGCTCATCTGGCAGGGAAGTGCATTCAGGGCAAATGGAGCCCAAATCAAATGCACCTACATATCAATCAGAAATAGATGCTAGCTGTATAGAATGCTCTGACAGACGTCAAGGACTACCTTCATCCAGGACAACTACTGATAAAGACAGACAACACCACAGTTATGTGGTACATAAACAAGCAGGGGGATACATATTGCTACCCCCTTTGCAGACTAGCCATGGCGTTGTGGAACATGGCCTTGACCTATCAGATACAACTACAAACTCAATTCCTGACAGGAAAGCTAAATTGTCTGGCAGACGAACTAAGCAGAAATCTTATGGACCCACACGAATGAAAACTGGAACCACAAGTTTTCAACATGTTGACACGGAAATGGAAGAACCCAGACATAGATCTTTTTGTCTCACCCCAGAATTATCAGTTGGACAAATTCTGCACAAGAATTCATCACAAAAAAGCTTGGAAAGTGGATGCTCTATCATTCAGCTGGAAAAACCTCAGTCTATTCTTTTCCCCCTCTGCCTCTGCTCTCCAAAGTTCTACTAAAAGTCAAACAGGACAAACCGAAAATGATTCTGATTGCTCCAGACTGGCCTCGCCAACACTGGTACCCACTCCTGCGCAATGTGTCACACCTTCCTCCATGGCGCCTGCCACAGACACCTTACCTACTGTCTCAGCAGAACTACCAAATACTGCACACTCAGCTCCAAACTTTGAATCTTGCAGCATGGCTAATCAACTAATTTCACCCTTGGCATCCCTCAGCAAACCAGTGATGGATGTCATTTTGGAGGCTAGAAGACCTAGTACTAGAAAATCTTATGCTGACAAATGGAAAAGATTCTGTGCCTGGAACCAGTCACAAGGAATAAGCACAGCAATGCCCAATATTCTTCAGATTCTGCAATACTTAACTGAGATGCTTCACAAGGGCCTATCCTTTTCTTCCATAAAAATCCATGCCTCTGCCATTTCAGGTAATTACAACACAAACCCTCCCCTCTTCTCTCATCCTCTGCTAAAGCAGTATCTCAGAGGGGCCACAAATTTAAGACCTCACAGGAGAGCACCAACTCCTGCATGGGACCTCAATTTTGTTTTGGAAAAACTCACTCTCCCTCCTTTTGAGCCAGCTGCTACTGCAGACCTAAAATTTCTCTCCTGGAAAACAGCTTTTCTTTTAGCAATCACTTCAGCTAGAAGGATTTCAGAACTACAGGCTCTTATGGCAGTGGAGACTTTCATTATTTTTCATCCGGACAGGGTGGCTCTCAGGACCAATCCATCTTTCATGCCTAAGGTGGTATCCAGTGTGGCTCTTAATCAGACCATTCATCTGCCAACTTTCTTCCCCAATCCATAGAACAAGGGTGAGCGGATTCTGCATTCATTGGATGTACACAGACAACTTAGATTCTACTTAAACAGGACAAAATCTCTAAGAAAATCTGAACAACTATTGGTGGCATTTGCCGCAGGGGCAGAGGGAAAGGCTGTTTCAAGGTAGACTATTTCCAAATGGATAAGCCATTGTATTCGTTTCTGCTATATGCACCATGGTAAACCTATCCCCAAGGGGATCAGGTCTCATTCCACCAGGGCTGCATCTACTTCCGCAGCCTTTCTCAGAGGGGTTCCTACCAGAGACATTCTAGAAGCTGCTACCTGGAGCTCAGTTCATACGTTCACCAAACATTACCATTTACCTCTCTTCTCTAAATCCAGAGCTGGCTTTGCCACTGCTGTCCTGCAGGGCCTTATAGCTGCTCCTAATGCTGTAAAATCCATCCTCCCAACCATAGCTTTGGGATTCTACCCAAATGTAATGACTGCAGCAGTAAAACATGAAGAACATAGTACAGTTGTGTACACTTACCATAAATGTATTTGTTCAAGTGCATTCACTGTTGCAGTCACGGTTACCCGCCCTCCAGCCCCCTGTTTTTCTATTACTATACCTCTCCTTTCTTTTACTATGCTTAAAAGCCTTTTTGTGTGTATTTGCTTTTGTTTGGAGGTATATTTTTTGTGTTTTACATTTTATACTTATATATTTATATATATTTTTTGCTCCCCATTTGGGGGCACCTGACATCTGGGGCAGGAAAAACTGATGTAATGGCGTCGGCTGCATGTTTTCTACCCCTGACGACTTGACATCATGGAAGAAGGGACAGCAACCGACGCAGGACCCAAGACTTTGTTAATCAGGCTGACTGATGGCAACCTGCCAGCAGATTACCCAAATGTAATGACTGCAACAATGAATACACTCGAACATCTACATTTATGGTAAGTGTACACAACTGTACTTTAATTGAACTGCTGGCAGAAAGGTTGTACTGAATCTGTGGACAGTTTCATCCACTTTCTTTGGCTTTTTCTGTGGTATCTGAAGTACATAAAGAATCAGTGAGATGGGAGCTAGGGCAGAGGTGACAGCCAACATCTTGATTCCAGTGTACTTACTCATAATATTGTTGAGAAATCTTTCCGCCCCACCTTTTTTTAGAGTTCCCACAGTGTATGCCTCTAGTTGTGATGAAATGTTTCAGTTGTGCTAACTGCAGTAAGACATGGGTTTTCATTCTTCTTCAATGTGGAGTTAGAATACATTCCGTATGCAGACTGAGCAAAAACTTAGTGGTAATACCCTTCTGCCTTATTCAGTACTACAGTGGCTGAAACCCTTAATCAGGCGGGAATGCTGAAAACTGTTGCAAGTCCTGTTCTCTTAGTAGCCGTTTGTCACATGGGCTGTGAGTAATTTTTTTCTAAATCTTTTGATGTTGCAAAGCTGCAGTCAGTGGTTTGTCAGTTACTTTTTTTCCCCAGAGCCTTGTGACGTGCTTATTAATCCAGTTTCCCTAAACAGAGCTTTTTGCTTTTGTTAACCTGCTGATAGTGGTTGTACTTCCCTTTTGTTGGGTCAAAATACATTTATTCCTTCCTTTTTCATTGCAATCAAGAAAGTTTATTTTAATTATATTCTATAGACAGAATGTTGCATGCTAGTTTATTGTTAATTTATCAAGTGGTATGCTTTGTAGATGAACCACCATCTCTGATCAGATGAACGTAAAACAAAAGTGGTTTGCTATTTTGATAACTTTGTTGTGGGTTAACATTGATGTATCAAGTATTACAAGTGTGCACACTACCGCTTTAATGAAATGCCACAACAGTGAGTGAGTTGATAATCCAGTGATTCAGGTACGTGGGTTATGGAAGTATTAAAGCAGAGTTCCACAGACGTAGTACTGAAAAGAATATTTAAGTTTAATAATTTTATTTTTAAAAATATAAAGCAACTTAAGTTTGGCCATGCCAAGATTTGTTGGCTCATGTTGTCAAACATTTTTTGCTAAGAGAATTATAGGACAATAAAACACACTATGATGCATTTTTTTAAATTCTGTAGCAGATAGTATGTGACCATAAAACTAAAAATGGCATGCATCATTTTGTTTTCTGGAGACTGCTTATACATTTATTTATTTATTTATTACCAATTATGAACTGACTGATCTTTGCACAAGCCCATCTTCAGAATTGCATGCAAAATGTAAATATAAATATATATATATATATATATATATATATATATACACACACACACACACACACACACACACACACACACACACACACACACACACACACACACACACACAAGACTTACACAGATACATACATTCACAGATGTGTAAGACATACACAGATATGTAAGACAGATATGTACTAGTACATTTTCTTTTGTTGGTTTGCAGGTTTGTTAACAAATGTGAATTGATCCACTGTGGACACATGAGCCAGGTGAAATGTTTTCTGTCTCTCTCTCTGTCTCTGTCTCTCTCTCTCTCTCTTAACTAGCATATTTGGTTAGAAAGCCAGTGAAGAAATGTGGAAAGCATACAGACTTCACCCAGAGAGTAATTGTTAGGTTTAACCCTCCTCCCAAGGCAAAAATCTTACGCCTTGATCCACCATGCTGAAACACTAACAGGGTTAAGCGGCATCTTATTTTTGTAGCTAACAAGATTTCTACATTTGTGGGTACATCTGTGCAGTGAAACATGACAGTGATGCAGGGAGCCAAATCTGTACAATGGAAAGTGAAATATCAGACTGATGTTTCATCTCTTGCCCAGAGGGTACTGCAGTTGAAGAGAAATTGATCAAGCTGGTTTTGTTGGCTTCCTGTAACAGGAGTATTTAGCTCTTTCACAGATACATCAGACAATGGCATTTGCTATGAAAAAGAAATTTAGAACTATGAAATATTACAAGTAAATAAATGTCCAGGGGATACTGGTTATGTGGACAATACAAAGATCTTGGTTATGACAAAAGGCAACAAGCAGTAACATGGTTATGCTTTGAAACTAACTTTGATGTTTTAATCCTGCAGTATTTTTAAAGAACTCTAGAATGCAAAAGTATTTCTTATAAAAGCATTTTCTTTTACTTTATGTCATTTAAGACCTAGACTGACACAGATGTAGAAAATACTAGGGGGTTCTGTTTACTGTCTGCATTTGATTTGGCAATCTCTGGCTTCAATAAAACCTCATGCATTTCCTTTTGGACTGCTTCACTGTATCTGATATATCATCTGGCCAAATAATTCCAGCTTCATTACTATGCATTGCAGCTGGCAGAGTGAGTGAGTAGGACAGAGACACGTAAAGATTTAGAACACTGACAAAATCAAGTCATTTTTTTCACATGCTGAAACAAGAGAGAGACCCTGTATCTACCACATCAGTGCCTTCCATGTGCCATTATATTTGGCAATTTAGCTAGTCTTATCTGAGTCAGGTAGTAGCATGCACAAAGAAGCATTGTGTAAAGTAAGGTTACCTTCTTACCATGTTAACAAATTATAAACCAGACTTAAAAGACAAGAAAAAAAACACACATATAAGAACTATCAAATATAGTTGATATAAACATTGCAAAATAAATATTTTATCTACATCTCTTTTTTTGCTGAAGAAGGGTGATGAATGCTTTGCTGATTTGTACGTTGACATGCTAGTTTACTGGCCCAGAAGGAAATGGCAGCATGTTTGTGACAGCTGTTTTTCAACCAAATTTATTATAATATTTTGAATTCAGGATTAACCTGTGGCACAGTCAGATTTCTAACTGTTATACCAGCGATATGGGTTTAAGAACAGGGATGAGTGCTAGACAACTGATTTAGGTTTGGGGGGTACATACTGCTCAATGGTAGCTGTTCCTCTGGGACAAAGAGTAATTTTTTCTGCGGATACAATAGGGAATGCAGCAGAAAACCAGACACATTCTTTTATATCAGAACGTTACAGTAAAAGCATATAGGTATTAGTGTGCTGGAAATTGAAGGTTATGGTGTCACTAAGTGCCTCTACTTATATCTCAAGGGAAAAAAATGAACTTCCTCCAGAAGCACTTCAGGTATACAATGCTTTGGTTGCCTGCATGTCATTCTAGGGTTGCTGGTCATTAACAGTACATGGCAGAACTATATGTGCGACTACCTAGGTCATGCAGAAGAGGTGGAATGCAGAAGCTTTTTCACCATAAGGAAGTAGTGTGTCCATGAAGGATCCCTTGAAGACCAAAATGCATAAATAAAGTAGGTGGTGCTGCGGTAGCGTTGTCACCTCACAGTTAGACGTTGCCCGTTCGATTCTCAGTTAGAGCGTCTTCTGTGTGGCAACATGCGTGAACAGGCATTCCTTCATTGAAGGTTGTGCGTTAGGCCTGGCAAGCCAGCACGTAAAACTCTACTGCCAATCATTAGCAGACCGGAGTTCCTCTATGCCGACCCCTAACCGAGAAAAGCCGAAAGACACAGACAGACATATCAATGCCACTTGTTGGTTACATTGATGATTTGCAGCAATACGTTAAGGAGGGGGAAGAGTGGGAGAATAATGATGTAGTTAACACCATTCAAGCTGTGGTGTAAAAATAATTGATTTTTTTTGCAATAATAAGTTGTGTGACTCAAAAGAGTGCTGAGTTTCACTTATAGTTCTTGTTTCCACATGTACATGCTGCCTTTTTTCCTCTCTAGTTATAAATGCAGCAAGTGTGTGTGTGTGTGTGTGTGTGTGTGTGTGTGTGTGTGTGTGTGTGTGTGTGTGTGTGTGTGTGTGTGTGTGTGTGTGTGTGTGTGTGTGTGTGTGTGTGTATATGTGTGTGCGTGTATGTGTGTTGTAGGGGGTGCATGTGTGTTGTGTTTTTATAGATATACATAGACCTGAAGGCTAGATAAATAGGCATATATATATATATATATATATATATATATATATATATGTGTGTGTGTGTGTGTGTGTGTGTGTGTGTGTGTGTGTGTATGTGTGTGCGTGTATGTGTGTTGTGGGGGGGTGCATGTGTGTTGTGTTTTTATAGATATACGTAGACAGACAGACTAGATAAATATATATATATATATATATATATATATATATATATATATATATATATATATATATATATGTGTGTGTGTGTGTGTGCAGTTCTACTTCACAAGCTCAAAGTTTCAAAATTTTGGACTGCAAATGATTGAGACCATAAGATCGAAGTTTTGAAACTTCAAAATTGTAATAATTTTTTTTTTTTTTTTTTTTACATTTTTGTAGGGGGGTAAGCCCCCCCACTCCCCCACATCCCCTGCTAAATAAATATAGCAACTGTGAGATGGCACTACAGTGAGGAAAACGATAAAGTTCCCATTCTGCACTGTACAGCAATCCCCATTCAAAATGTTCAGAGTTTCAAGACTTCCATCTTATGGTCTCAACCATTTGCAGTTTGAAGTTTTGAAACTTCAAGCTTGTGAAGGGAATAAATATATATATATATATATATATATATTGAGAGAGTGGGAGAAAGCTAATATATATATAGATATATAATATATATCTGTGAATATATGTTGATTTATTGAAATATGCAAGCATCGAAACACAGGTGTGATCATGGCAGCATTTCAAAAATCAACATACAAAAAAATCCACAACATTAAAAAAAGACTGCAAAATAGTTTCTTTTGTAATCTGCTAACCAAAACCCTTCACAAATTCTGACATACTTTGTCTAAATAGTTGAAGTGTTATGGAAAGTTTTTTTTTCCTAAATTTAGATGATAGGTTGGGATTCAGGGCAGGGTTAGGGTTAGAACACATTAGTAAGGATGAGCAGGGAGGCTTTGCTCTCCATGTACCACCGTACTAAAGTAGACAAACCCTAACCCTGCCTCTAACCCCCAACCCTACACCTTACCTTAGAAAATCCCTTTCCATAACACTAGCACTACATAAGACATTCAGACATACATACCACATACAGCAACACACATATACAACTCTGACTCTGTCCCCTTGCTTAGCTCTTAATCTAACCCTAACCTGCAAACTCTCACACACAAACACTGCCACTTCCATGTGCCTAAACTTTTGGTACCAACAGTTCTAGTGTTAAGATCCCAAACCCAGAATCACCCTACGCACATGCACTCAGTCTTCCTTTTTTTGACACCTGGAGCAGTCTCTGATCAGAAGTCAAAATTAATTTCCCACGACATTCGCTCAGTTGATGAAGTGTAACTTCGACAGTGTGAGTGACAGCCATATTCATGTGTGTGTGTGTGTGTGTGTGTGTGTGTGTGTGTGACACACACACACACACACACACACACACACACACACACACACACACACACACACATACACAGACACACTAGGAATCCCATAGTATAATCTGCTTTTCTCTTTTATCCCACCTCCATCTTCTAACCACAGTTTTATCTCCTTCTTCACTATTTTGCAGACATCTTCACCCCTCACTTCCTCCAAGTATAATAATTTTCATTTTTTCGGACCTATTTTCCCACTCCCCTATCGTCTCTGTTTCACTCCTGAAAGTTTTACTCACTTGCTTTGCTACCAAGGTACATAACCTTCAAATAATCTTGTGTAATTTATAAATATCTTTCTCTATTAACTTAATGCACATACTTTCTCTTCTGTATACACATATTCCTTTCTTTAATAACTAACATTTTTCCTAACTCTTTTATCTCTGCCACCCCCTTTGTAAACTTATTAATAATCTTTTTTCTCAACTAACCACTGTCTATTTTATCTGTTTTGAATTTGTGAATTTTACCTATTTATTTCACCTTTTCTTCTGTCTGTTTCTTGTCACCTATTTTAATTTAAACAAATTAAGCTAATTTATCTCACTAAACAATCTCACAATTCCTTCTTTTACTTTGTATTATACTGGTAAAAATGACAGTTTTACAGTTCAGTTCTGTTATATTATACTGCATTTATTAAATGAAAATCCATAGCAAATGTTTACATTTGTTATATTTACTGTTTTACTTTTATATAATCTGTTGGAGCTTTTTTTCTCTCTGGGCCTCTTTTGAAAATGGGTTGTTGCCCAATCAGAATTTCCTGCTAAACAAATGTCAATAAATAAATAAATGTGAGTTACATTCAACTCATCTTTCACTTAATCTAATCAAAAGTGGTTTGAATAAAGTGATCTAATAGCAGTTGATGAACTGATATTCTTCATCGTATTTTACCAGCTGTATCTCTGATAATAAGTGAAGTTTATGATGGTTTGATGAATGGTATTATTTTTCTTACAGATTTATGACGTATTGCAGTTTGTTTTATCATGATGTGTTGGATTGTACAAAATGATGACGCATTTCCAATGTTTTTCCCTTTCTTCTATTGTAGTGTGACCATGGAGTTAGAGGATGTAGGGTGCTTGCCCCACTGCAAGAATATTTTTTTTTTTCTTTTTAATATTTTTTTGAGTTGTGCTGGATTAGACAAAGTGTGTTTAAATCAGTTGTGCTTAGAACAGTCATGTTTAGATATTTTAATATTAGATCAAGTCAATATCAATATGTTTGATCATCACAGATGTCTTCTGACGAGGGTCAGTTTGTGAGGGAATGTGAGGTGCTGACGGGATGTTACAGGAAATAGGTTATCCTACTGGTTTTATCAAGAATATTAGGGCTGAACTGTTTTGTCACTGTAATGAGTGGATTAGCCTGATTTTAGGTCAAATGGAACAGACTTCAGGGACTGGTGTGATGTTGGACTTGACGAGAATTCTTGTTTTGGAATATCATCCCCTAACATGGGAGGTTAGCAATATTTTAAACAAGTATTGGTCAGTCTTTAGGGTTGACAGGAGTTTGGCAGGTATTGTTTGGTGAGGCACCAAGAGTGGTTTATAAGAAAGGTAGAAACCTTAAAAGTATTTTTGAAGTACCTAAAGATTTGTTTATGAAGCATGGCAAAGGTATGCACAAATGTGGTAGCTGTGGTCAATGTTCTTACATTTTTGACTGTAATGAGATATTTGTGGGTCCATTTAAAATACATGTTAGGTTGGCTGATGAATGTAACTGTAACTCAACCAGGGTTATATATATATTGCTTGTTGCTTATCCTGTGACTCGCTCTATGTTGGCAAGACAGAACTGGTTTTGAAGCATAGAATTTATGAACACTTAAATAATATTAAGAATAGAAATGTTAGTAATGATTTATATAAACATTCTGTCTCATGTGAAGACTTTAAAAGGTTTAAATTTTCAGTATTAGAACAGGTTTTACTTAGTCCTTGGGGTGGCCCATTTGAAACTCTTTTGGAAGTGAAGGAGCTGCATTGGTAGCTGTACCTTAACTCTATGGACCCCCCCCCCCGGGGCTTGAATGAGAACACGTCACTTGTTAGTGTTCTCAAACTTAGATCATTTGATTATGGATGAGCTTTTTTTATTGTTATTTATTTAACATGAACAAGTTTATTGTGTTACTAGGACTTGGGCACTTATAACATATTACATTATAATGCTGTTTTTTAAGTGATGTGGACGTCAGCCAGAATTGTTTAATTGTTTACTTGTTTTATTGAGGGGCAGAGTTTTTAATTAATCTTGATTTGAGTATATTTATAGGGGTTTGAATGTTTTATCCTGATGCATTTTTGGTTCTGATGAAGGCAACTGTGACTTAATGTTGACGAAAGCACAAAACCATTATTGTTTCAGGAATTTTTATCTTATTGAATAAAATTTGATATTTTTGAGATTGTTTCAGTGGATTGTGTTGACACACTGGTTGGCAAGCCTTTGCAAGACATGTTATACTTCAAGGATTCCATTTTGGGACATTTTGCAGCCATTTGTTGTGTTTAGTTTGGTTGCTGGAGCTATTTTCTTGGTATAGTGTTTTAAGCTTGCTATGTCTCTTTCAGAATCGGAGGATATTTTTTTAAATAATTCTGCCATGCAGGTAGAGGATACAGTGATCCCTGCTAGTACACATGTTGTTGGCCAATTGACACAATTGGTGGGTAATCTTACAGTTTTGGTTGAATTGCTCACACCAAAAATGGACTTGATATCATCTTGTTCTGGGCCACGACAGTTAGCCTTTTTGCCCACCTATGCTGCCATAGCTTCCAAAGGGACTTTTACTTTTCATAATTGTTTGGAAGGTTCCATGAAAATCGGAATTGTTCTTAGCTCTGGACCTGTTGGGATATCAAGTCACTTGAGGACTGGATGTCAGGATATGTCTTTACAGTGTGGGCAGGTTTCTGCAGTCCCCCCACTGAATCCAAGTATTGTAAAAGCTATAATTAATGATAGTAGTGTTTTGGCCAACGGATCAGGACAGAATATTGGTTCTGGAACTGTTAAAAGTATGAGGCAGGGACAACATGTTGCCACTGGGACAGCATCTGCTGGTGTTTTAGGACATACTGACTTAAAATAGTGGTTAAAGGACTTTTCTTTTGGGTCCATTACTAGCCAGACAGGAACTCTGGCTCCTGATATTAAAATTGTGCAATCCATTTCCTCTTTGCAAAACTGGTTGTTTGAATATCACAAATTGTAATTAGAGAATGCCTACCTTGAGGTGTGTGTGGCAATAGGAGATGGTCCCAAAGGGACATTGTATGTGGAGATTCCTGAATGGAGTCTGTCACAGTTCACCACTACACTATACCATAAACTTGTTAGTATGTTTAACAAAAATGGTCTTGATTTATTGAGGGTAAACAGACGAGAGAATACTAATACGATGATGGATATTTTGGATCAGATTGATAGATGGGACACTAGTATTAGTCTGATGCCGTATTTGACCACCATATAGAGGCATATAATAAGGTGTTTGTGACTGTTGAAAAACTTTTAGTTATGTACTTACCATAACTTCGGATGTATGGGATCCATCTCGCCTACATTCATAACTGATGGGTTCGGAGCCGATCCATCGGCTCCGACTCAGCCACTATACAATAGAACGAAGTCTCTAATTGGCTGGGCTACCCCTTATCCCAGAATGCACCACGCCTGCTTCCCCAGATCTTGTTTGTTCGCTTTCATACCTACATCCAGACACAGAAAACATAACAGCAACTGTAGCAAACTAAAGTCCTTCAAGAGAAAGAACTCAGTAGAAGCAACATTTCCTCTAAATCCAATGGGAAGGGGGAAGGAGGGCAGGTACATATGAATGTAGGCGAGATGGATCCCATACATCCGAAGTTATGGTAAGTACATAACTAAAAGATGTAATGGGATCCTATCTCGCCTACATTCATAACTGATGGGACAGCATCCCTAGCACCTAACTCCCGGGTGGCTCATTGGAAAACACTCCTGAGAACTGTGGAACCAAAAGAAGCTCTACCTCGAGAAGCCACATCTGTCTTGTAATGAGAAATGAAAGTGTGCGGAGAAGTCCGGGTAGCGGCTGCACAGATATCATCTATCGATAACTTGGAGTGGAATGCTACAGAAGTAGCCATTGCCCTGGTAGAATCAGCCTTGATTGGGAATGGTAGCTCTTTGCCCGACTGTGAATAAATGAAGGAGATGCAATCTTTAATCCATTTGGCTATGGTGGTTTTAGCCACCGGTTGACCCAACCTATTTTCTGCAAAGGACACAAACAGCTGATCTGACTTTCGTGTCTGATTGCTTCTACTTAAGTAAAAACGCAGTTGTCTATGAACATCCAACTGATGGAAAATGTATTCTGCGTTATTGGAGAATTTGGGAAAAAACACAGGAAGCTCCAAGGATTGTTGAATGCATAAAGGGGATGCTACCTTGGGTAAGAAAGAGGGATTTAACTTGAGAGATACTCTGTCTTTGTGAAAGGTCAAATAAGGAGGACTAGAACAGAGGGCCTGTAACTCTGAGACCCGCTTGGCAGAGGTTATTGCCACCAAAAAGGCGGTTTTCCAAGATAGAAATTTCATATCACAAGTAGCTGCTGGTTCAAAAGGGCGGGCAGTTAAAGAAGCTAGAACCATATTCAGGTCCCAAGGAGGGACAGGATGGGCTATTGGGGGCCAAAGGAGCCACGCCCCTTTAAGGAAAGATTTGCAAAGCTTGTTTGCCATTAAGGAAGGCTCAAAGGAGACATGAAAATTAGAGATAGCCGCCAGTTGGACTTTGATTGTGGAAACTAAAGAGCCCAAATAAAACAAAGAAGCTAGGAATTCTAAAACCTGAGGTACTGGGGCGGTAAGGGGATCTATGCCTCGTTGCTGGGCCCAAACAGCAAACCTCTTCCACTTGCTGGAATACAGTTTAGTAGTGGAAGGTTTGTGAGAAGAGGACAAAATGTGGATAACGTCTGGAGAAAGAGAGTTATCTCTGACTAAGGTTGGAAGTGTAGTAACCAGGCAGCCAACCTCAAGGACCTGAGGGATGGATGAGACTGACCCAACTGATGAGTTAACAGGTCGGGCACCAGGTCCAGAAGCCATGGGCCCTCCACCGCATACCTCAGAAGGAAGGGGAACCAAACCTGACGAGGTCAGTGTGGAGCGATCAGAATCATGTCGCTTCCCAGATAAATCGCCTTCTGTATCACCTTCGGGAGAAGGGGAACTGGAGGGAAGGCATAAAGTAGACCGGAGGGCCAACTGTGAGCTAGAGTGTCCCTGGGAATCTGCCCCTGAGAGGGAGTCAGAGTAAAGAACTCCCTGCATTTTGCATTGTGAGGGCTGGCGAACAAGTCGCAACAAGGGAGGCCCCACTTGGCGAAAATGTTTGCAGCCACCCTGTCGTTGAGAGACCACTCGTGGGGCAACAGAAGGGTCCTGCTCAGCCTGTCTGCAATCACATTCGATTTCCCTGGAATGTGCGTTGCCACTAGGAAACGCTGGGTAGAAATCGCCCAATGCCACACTCTCATGGCCTCTCGGCAAAGAGGGTAGGACCTGGTTCCGCCTTGCTTGTTTATGTACCAGACTACCGACATGTTGTCGGATAGGATCGCAATGGTACCCCAGGGAAGAACATGATGAAGTGCTTGCAACACCAGTAGCACCACTCTCATTTCCAGGATATTGATATGTAAGTGTGCTTCGTGAGCCTGCCACGTACCTTGGACAGACCTGTCCAGATAATGCCCCCCCACCCTATCTGGGAGGCATCCGTGGTCACCGTGGCGACAGGAGGCTGAAGGGCAAAGGGTCGCCCCTGGTCCAGGTTGGACCGAAGCAGCCACCAACGTAGGTCCCGACGGCAAATCTCCGTAATCTGGGCCAAATGGTCCAAGGGGAGATCCTGAAAAGACCATTGAACCGACAGTAGCCATTGCAGCACCCGCATGTGCAGCCTGGCTAAGGGTACTAGAAGAATGGTCAAGGCCATCGTGCCCAATAACTGCAGAATCAATCTGGCCTGAACTCGTGATCTGGGTAACAAGGTTTGAACCTGAGACTGCAAGACCTGAATCCTTTCTATCGGCAAGAATGCTCGCATTTTTCTTGTGTCTAACTCTGCGCCTATAAAGGTAATATGCTGAGACGGCTGCAGCACAGATTTTTCCCAATTGAACATGATTCCTAGTGAATGACCCAAACTGACTGTGGTCATGAGCACCCAAACTAATAGATGCTTGATGGTGGCAGTAAGGAGCCAGTCGTCTAGATAGGGAAACACTTGGAATCCTTGACTTCTCAAGTGAGCTGTCACTACTGCCAGGCACTTGGTGAACACCCTGGGGGCTGTGGTGAGACCAAAGGGCAGAGCTCGGAATTGGAAATGACTGGTTCCCAGGCGGAAGCGTAAGTAACTCCTGGACTCTTGACTTATCAGGATGTGATAGTAAGCGTCCTTGAGATCTATGGAGCACATCCAGACATCCTTCTCCAATAACAGGAGAATGGACTGAAGGGTGACCATTCGGAATTTGGATTTCTTTACACAGCGATTCAATGATTTGAGGTCCAAAATGGGCCTTAAGTCCCCTGTCCTTTTTGGCACCAAAAATAATCTTGAGTAAATTCCTGATCCGATCTGGTCTGCGGGGACAGGCTGGATGACTCCTTTTCTTAGCAGCTTTGAGACCTCGACCGCTGCTTGATCCCGCTGACTGGGTGGCACATCTGGGATTTTCCTGATAGGAAGAGGGGGTTTTATGAAAGGGATGAAATAGCCTCCAGTTATGGTTCGGAGCACCCACTGATCCTTGGTGATAGATTGCCAAGCCTTTGGGTGTTCCGCAAAACGACCCCTGACTGGCTCCGGAGATGCTCAGTCGGCCACGTCTCAGGGACGGGGAGCGTAGGATGGACCACGAAAGGAATCGCGGTCTCCAGAGTTACGGGGGCCTCTGCCACCTCTGGGGCGATGTCTTCCTGAATCCCCCCCCCCTCTGCCTCTAGAGGGGGGATCACTCGGTGGAGTAGGGAAAAACCTTTGAGATTTCCTGAACCACATTTTTCCCTCCTCTCTGGGCCTTGGGGTAAGGTCTAGAAGGAGCAGAAAAATGGGCCCCCACGGCAGTCAAGGTCTTGCCTTCCTGCTCGCACCGAGTTAGTGTGTCCTTCACCTTGGGTCCAACAGGGAGGACCCATCAAAAGGGGCGTCGGTGAAGGAAGACTTAAAAGCCTCCGCAAAGGGACACAAGCATAACCAGGCATGTCTTCTAAGAGCCACGCCTGTTCCCGCTGCTCTACTCACCCCTTCGGCCGCATATGAGATGAGCCTCATGGACGAGTTGACTATCAAAGATAGGGTAGTCATCTGGGTGCCAACAGTCTGGGCTAATGCCTCAGGAAGGTTACCCGTAAGAGACTCTCCTAACTCTTTGAGGAGGTCCCTTTGGAGCCTGGTGAAATGACAAAGATAATTCAGCGACCGCAGGGTAAAGGCCGCTGAAGAAAGGGTACAATGCTCCTGGAATCCTTATTAGGAGGGTGAATAGACATTGAAGCCTCTGCCACATCCTGCTGAGTGGCAGATGGCACCACCATCGCATCTACTGCAACTCCTTTGGTCAAAAATTCCTTCTGAGGAGGGGCTGAAAGGAACTTGTTAGGCCTGGCAGGCACCGGTTCCACAGAATCAGGGTGTTCCCACACCCTTCGAGAAACTAAATCCAGCAATTCATCGAAGGGTGGAGGGCTGGGCCCCAAAAGCCTTGAGGAATACCGACTCCTCCGCGGAAGGGGTTTTGGATTGCCAATAGCCTCTCTGTCTCAGGATCTCAAGGATATCTGAGAATGAAACGTCATCCAAAGACAATTTTGGGGACCCCTCCGCATCATCGAGGTCAGTATCTGAAGTGATAGACTTGTCCTGGGAGTCAACGTGCTTCCTCTTGCACAATTTCTTCCTTGGAGGTTCATCCGAAGTGGATTCAGAAGGACCTCCCAGGAGAAGGGAACCCCCCCAAGGGGGTATCCTCAGGCCCTGGGGCCCCGCTGTCATGGGAATGAAGCACACCAGAAGCACCAGTTCCCAAGTCTAGGGACGGTGAGGTAGAGACTTGCTGAGCCGGCAAGGACATGGCCAGCGCACTCCTCATGGCCTCAAAAGCAGGACCTCCAGACTCTACGGAGGGTACCGGCTGAGAGACCACGGTGGTACCGGGAATCCCTGCAGCCGATGCTCCGAGGGGAAGACTAGGCACCGAAGCTATCAGTTCCAAAGTGTTCCCCTCGGCCCCGACCGAGGAAGTCCCGGTACCGAACCCTGATGCCGAGGACAGGGTAAGAATGATGGTCGGAACTGAGAGACTCCAAGGGAGTCTCGGCTCCGACTGAATGACTCTGCTCTGCTCTACCATCACTGACTCCAACGGCCCCGAGGAGGTTGGAGGAGGAATCAGATGTGTCAAAGTGGGGATCGGCTCCTGAGCCGAGTGGGCTGGAGCCAAGACCATTTTTGCAAAAACCGGGGACTGGAAAAGCCTCTGGATAACTCTGTCCAAATCCGAGTCAGACAACCTGGAAGATTTAGAGGAAATAGATGGGGGCCGAGACGACTTCTCTCTCGGCTCCGAAAGACCAGGGGACCGGCTCCAAAATGGCTCCAACACTATCGGCACCGGATCTGGAACCATATGGACAAGTATCGGCGCAGAAAGAGACTTTGGGGCCGAGGGAGGAGAGTCTGAGCTGCACACCTCCAACGGCTCCGAGAGCAAAGGAGCCGAAGCAGGTGATTCGCCTCTCGATCCCCCAACCTGCGGCTCCGACACCAATGGAGCCGAGGAAAGAGGTATCGAGGCAGACCCTTCCACCCGAGGCTCCGAAGCCATTGGAGCTGAGGAAGAAGAGGTCGACCTGTGCTTCTTGGATGTCGGCTCCGACGGACTGGTCGAAGCCGACGACCTTTTCTTTTTTGAAGCTGGAGAGAAAGGAGAAGCCAAAGCTTCCTCAAAGGAGGGCTTAATAAGGCCCTTAAGGATCAATTTATTTTTACGTTCTTGAAGGACCCTAGAGGAAAAAGCATGACACACACTACATGTTTCTTGCAAATGTTTCGGTCCTAAACAATATACACATACAGCATGGCTATCGGTAATGGACATTTTATAATTACACTTGGTGCACTTTTTAAACCCAGACTTCTGTTCTTTAGACATCCTGTCACACCACTGTTTTACCACAATGAGACCTTAAGTAGGACACGAGCCCTTTGACTCAGAATGGGACTGACCCGAGATACAGCACACCAAAAACGGGCAGAAGCCCCCTAATTAACGTATTAAAGTAGAAAAACGTACAGTAAAACAATTTCAGCAACCACACAAATAAGGGCAAGGGCCCTCTAACTCAAACGGGCCTTGCCCGGTAACAGAGAAAAAATACCAATTTCACAAAAAAACAGTTTACACACACACACAAGCTGTTAAAACAGCTGTTTATTAAATTTATGAAGAAACCCCTAGGTCAAAAGACCAAAAAAGTAACCAAAAACACTACTTAGCTCCAGCCAAGTCAAGACCACGTCTAGCTTGAAAAGTGGCAAACGAGATCTGGGGAAGCAGGCGTGGTGCATTCTGGGATAAGGGGTAGCCCAGCCAATTAGAGACTTCGTTCTATTGTATAGTGGCCGAGTCGGAGCCGATGGATTGGCTCCAAACCCATCAGTTATGAATGTAGGCGAGATAGGATCCCATTACATCAATTGGTTAGCCTTAAACTGAGGAAAGAAAGGAAGCTGGAGCGTGATTTGAAAGCTTATGCTACACAATCCACTTATCCAGCACAGAAACGGCCTGATAATAGCAGTGTGCTTAAGGGTAATAGCAGCAGCTTTTTTATGCAGCCTGCTTTTCCCAGGTTTGGACAAATTCCTCAGGGTGGCAAGGAAAATAATAATATGAATAACAATTTTAATGTTGCTAGTGGTAATATGACTATCCATTCTTTTTTGATGAATGTAAACAACCATGACAAACTGGCTTTGAACTCCCCTTTAACCAATGGTGTGAATCAGAACAACCCAGTGGGAGAGGCAGGGGCAGGGGCTGTGTAAGGGGTCGAAGCCAAAGACGTTAACTACAGTTTGTGGACTTTTTGGTCTGGACATTGTGACTATTTCTCCTTTTATTTTGTCTAGGAAAGGTTTTACAATTTTTAATTACTATAAGCCTTTGATCACAGGTGCACATTTTGATTTTTTTGAGAAAGAATTTTCCTTCATCCCTTCAACTAGATTTAATGTGGCTGATGCTCGGTTAGAAATTAAATTATTTGTGCGTAAATTAAATTTGTCTATTTTAACAATAAAGGTTTGGATGAACTTAAACCTTGCCTGTGACATACATAGGACCTGCTGGAGAGATAGCTATTTATCCCAGAGACTACCCTGTCTATGGAACAGGCTCCCTATCCATGTGAATCAGAGTTCCTCCCTAATCCAGTTCAAGTGCAACTTGAACAATTGGATGGGAAACTGGAAATTCATCCTTGGTTTGGCACCTACTGTATGTATTTAATGGACACAGGTAACCTGTAAATGGTTCATCTCCCAGGCCCATGCTTACACTTATCAAGGGTATCAAACATTATCAGAGATTTGGGATGCATGGCTAGGTTTAAAAAGCCCTTGTGGCCATTAGCCTAGTAAACACCCATGAACCTGTGAACAGGCTTCTTGTGATTTTAAGAAAACAAGTATTTGTGTGCCACCTTACACCCCTACAACTAGTATTTTTGAAGATCTTTGTAGGAGGGAATGTTTTTCCCTCAGTAAGAAACAGGGCTTGTATTATTGTAGTAATTGAACCCAGTCAGAACGTGAAGTGTTAAATGTCATTGATAATGACAATACTGTACGGATAATGGAACCCATCAAACGTGGGGGGTGGTATTGATGCACATGGAAGACTATTCAAACAAGATAATAAATATTTTGTTGGACCCTGAAAAATATGAGATAGTCTCTCTGAATAAGCTTCACATAGCCTACCACAAGATTGATTTATACCTTAGGGATTTACTGGTTGATGAAGTCATTTCACATGATGTGTGTGATTTTTTTGTATACTGAACAGCCAACAAAACTGGTAATATTCGTTATCCCCAAGGTCCACAAGTATATGGACAGCCCTCCCATGAGGCCCATTGTGTCCACTAGGAAGACTTATGCCTTGACCTCCTTTGTGGACAAAAATGTAAAGAATTTTTTGGTTGAGTCTAAACATATTCTTCGGGACTCATGGGATTTTTTTGAGACATTTCCCTAAACTTCACAATTTGGAAGGGTTGACCTTTGTTTGCACAGATATACAGGACCTTTCCAGATGCATTTCCCTAGAGGAAGGTTTGGAAAAATTTTCAACTGCTCTTAAGTCTAGTAAAAGCATTTCACATCTGGACAGCGATGTTCTTACAAGGCTTCTGGACTTAATTTTGGAAAATTATTTTAAGTGTTTTTCAGGGTGAATTTTATAAGCAGAAATGGGGGGGGGGGGTTGCTATGAGCACCATTTGTGCTCCCATCTATGCGAACATCATAATGTGGGTGTGAGAAAAAATGTGTTACTTAAATGTAAATATTATGACTGTTGGGCACATTGCATTCATTTTTTAGATGACATCTTTTTGGTTTGGATGGATTCAGATGACAGGTTACAGGAATTTTTTGATTTTATTAATGGTCTTACAAATTATTTAAGGTTTATTTATAATGCCACCAGAGCAACTGTTAATTATTTGGACATCACCTTGTATATTGACAATGGTATACTTAAGTCAACAATTTTTAGGAAGCCAACATTTTCGAACGCATACCTCCATTTTCAAAGTTCGCACCCCAGATTTCAGAAAAGATCCTTGGTCAAGGAACAGTTTGTGCAGCTATCGTGGATAGCTTCCGATGATAACTGGTTTGTGAGGCAATATGAGGTGCTGATGGGGATGTATTAAAGCCAACAACCTGTAATGTTGTTTACTATTGCTGCAACTGTTTATCTCTACTTATCATGTACATGATGTGGAGCTTTTCTCCCCAGACATCTGCTGAAAAAGAACCTGCGTCCAGTTGGAATTTCCCGGTAAACACACATAAATAAATAAATAAAAAGCAGAACAGACTTCAGAGACTGGTGTGATGTCAGACTTGACAACAAGCCTTCTTTTGGAATATCATCCCCTAACATGAGAGGTTAGGAATATTTTAAAGAAGTTCTGGCCAGTATTTAAGGCTGACAGGAGTTTGGTAGGTATTTTTGGTGAGGCACCAAGAGTGGTTTATAAGAAAGGTAGAAACTTTAAAAGTATTTTTGAAGCACCTAAAGTTTTGTTTATGAAGCATGGCAAAGGTATGCACAAATGCGGTAGCTGTGGTTAATGTTCTTACATTTTTGAGGGTAACGGGATGTTTGTGGGTCCATTTAAAATGCTGTAGGTTGGCCGATGGATGTAATTGCAACTCAACCGTGACCCGTTCTATATTAGCAAGACAGACTGGGTTTTGAAGTGTAGAATTTATGAACACTTAAATGATATTAAGAATAGAAATGTTAGCAACACTTTATATAAAAATTCGGTCTCGTGTGAAGACTATAAAATCTTTAAATTTACAGTATAAGAACGGGTTTTGCTTAGTCCTCAGGGTGGCCCATTTGAAACTCTTTTGGAAGTGAAGGAGCTGCATTGGCAACTGTACCTTAACTCTATGGACCCCTAGGCTTGAATGAGAAAACGTCAGTTTTTGGTGTTCTCAAACTTCGATCATTTGATTATGAATGAGCTTTTGTATTGTTATTTATTTAACATTAACAAGTTTATTGTGTTGCTAGGACTTGGGCACTTGGTCACTTATAACATATTACATTATAATCCGTTTTTTTTAAGTGATGTGGACATCAGCCAGAACTGTTTAATTGTTTTATTGAGGGGGCGGAGTTTTTAATTAATCTTGATAGGAGTATATTTATAGGGGTTTGAATGTTTCATCCTGATACATTACAGTTTCAGGAATTGTTTATATTATTGAATAAAATTTGGTATTTTACAAGATTGTTTCAGTGGATTGTGTTAATGCACTGGTTGGCAAGCCTTTCCAAGATATTTTATACAACGTATAAGGAAATTTATTGGTTCATTGTGTCATGTGATTTATATAAATTAACTGAATGCATTTGGATGTGATTATGCATTGAAGAAGGGATTGTTCCTGAAGGCTTTGTAACTGTTGAATTAGTGAATTAAACTTTATTTTCATTGATGTTAGTCCGGCAGTTTTTGTGTTTTCGTTTGGTTCATTTTTTGCTGTTGACTTCCTTTGCACAGTGCTCTAGTTTGTTTGAAAGAATTGGTTCATATTCTGTTATGACATACTTCCACCCAAAAGAGATATTTGTTTAGAGCCTGATGGAGCTATTCTTTTTTTTTTTTCCTTCAAACACGTTTATTGCATTATCACTTGTGACATAGGCAAATTTACATTCATATAAAAGTAATCAAACTCGGCCAAATGCAGAACTGCAGATGAAAAAGTGATGGCATATGCTAGCAGATTACTGACTGATAGAAAAGATAGTCTGATAGAAATGGGTCTGTCCTCTGTAACTCATGGGACTAAGGCCATTGGCAATTGGAGCACTCTGGAATCCACACTTTCCTAGGCTGACTAGTATATCCTCCTATCCCATAACTTCTCTCCTCTCTCCAGATCTTCAATGCTGCATAACATATTAATAACCGCAGCCTTAAGATATAGAGAGATAATGTATCTCTTTGTGGCTTAAGTTGCTGTTCTTAATTTCTGTATCATAAAAGGTTGTGAATGACGTTTTTTGTTTTTCCTTAAAATATCAGTTTCCTGATATTTTTACTGTCCTTTATCTTCAGGGTAATATTTTTTTCTAATGCTGTTAAATTTTCCTGTGGTCACTGCAGAGCATTTCTTGCTTTGAAGCCACTAACTTTAATTATGTTCATGTATTTTTGGGAAATACAGTGTTGCTGTGCTGTTTATATCTTTTGTTGTGGTTGTTGTTTGGCCTCTTGTCATTCTGTCAAACCAGAGTGTAATTTTCACCAGTATCCCTGTGGTTAAAACCTCCACAGGATGGGCATCAAACGTGTTATTTGCTTAACAGATGCTCATGTCCCCAAAACTTATCACAGCTGGCTTTGTTTGTTCACTCTTTGCCATCATGACCAAACCACACCAAAACATTATGGTCCATTTCCTCTACCTGAATAAAAATACATTTATTCATACTTAGTAGCTGTTGTATATTTTGTATATTTTATTTTTTGTATATTTGTCAGGAAAAGTTTATTCTGGCTATGTTTGATATATATGTAATATAAATACACAGACACACACACACATACACACACACACACACACACACACACACACACACACGCGCGCGCGCGTGTGTGTGTGTGTGTGTGTGTGTGTGTGTGTGTGTGTGTTCATAGGTTCATACTAGGCTATCTGCCCTAGGGCATTTATAAGCCTAGCCAGAGTGTGTATGGCTTTCGCCACCCATATTAAATTAATTTTGCTATGCCCTTTTTCAAGGTTAGTATACTGTGCCTCTGTCTAACAGTGACACAGAAGTGATACCCGGGGTAAACCTATGATCTCCCATCCACTCATCAAGATTCCTCTTGAAGAGAGTCAATGAGGGACACTGCCTAACCTGGACTGGGATTTTATTCCAGAGTGAAGGGAGCCTCTGGGTTATGAATCTGTCCCTCCAGCATGTCCTATTTATTTCAGTGCTGAGGTTCAAGTCCCTCGAGCGCGTAGCTCGATGGGATTTGGATTTTCTGAGGTGCAGCATGTCCATTAATTCCGGGTTGGACATGGCTTTATACGTCAGGCACAGATCGCCTCTGAGCAGGCAATATGCCATTGAGTAGAGCTGGAGGTTCTTTAACCGGCAGCATACGGCATCTGTTTGAGCCCCTTGATCCTCTTGGTGAGGTACTTTTGGGGTCTTTCCAGTTGCTGCCGTTGTCTGGTAAGGTACATCACAAAAGGGGCATTGTACTCAATTATGGGGCCTGATGAGGGATGAGTAAGGAGGCACGATGACCTCCCCTGATCTAGATGTGAATCCCTTCATGATTAGGTGGGCTATATAAAATGTTTTTCTAACCACTTTGGCCACGTGGTTTGTCAAATGAGAGATTGCTATCAACTTGGGTCCCTAGGTCCCTAATTACTTCTTCTGTACTTAATGGATTACCACCTATGTGGTAATTTGTGGGCACTTTGTTTTTGCCAAAGGGAATGACTATACACTTTTTGGCGTTTAGCTTGAGGCCATGGCTCTGGCACCAGTTGTCTGTTTCTATGAGGCCCTTTTGGATGATGCTTGTGTCGGCTGGAGAGTCTATTATGGCGCCCAGTTTGCAGTCATCTGCAAACTTGGTCAGCCACAGTCCTTCCATGTTGGCCTGTACCTCCGAGAAATATATACCGAACAAGAGAGGTCCCAGGACTGAGCCTTGTGGGACGCCACGTGTAACTGGTTTGGAGTCTGACATGGCTCCAGCTATTCTAACCATGTGGGTTCTGTCCTTGAGCCAGTTTGCAACCCATCTAGTGACATAGGGGTTTATATTTAAGCTGGTGAGCTTATCTATAATGCCCAAGTGGGGTATTGTATCAAAGGCTTTCACGAGGTCCAGGTAGGCTGTGTGGACCACCTTTCCCTTGTCAATGGCCTTGGTGACTGTTTCAAAGAAATCAACCAGGTTCAAGAGGCAGGATCTGCCCTTAACAAAGCCGAACTAGGTAGGATCCAGTGTCTGCAGGGCCCTAATATCTTTATTTATAAGGTCCATGATGATCCTTTCCATAGCTTTGCAGACCAAGCTAGTGAGACTTATGGGGCGATAGTTTCCAGGATCCGTTGAGGCACCACCTTTGTGGAGAGGGACCACTGTTGCTGTACGCCACTCTTTGGGTACATATCCTGTAGTAAGGCTGAGATTGAACAGTAGTTTTAGGTTTGGGTTTAGCTCTTCTTGGAGTTCATGTAGGACGCAGCCCGGGACACCGTCTGGTCCCATTGATGCTGTGTTTCTTGCTTTGGAGAGGGCAGCTCTTACCTGAGCATCTGAGATGTCAGGGGGGCAGCACTCTGCTGGGATAGATATTAGCCCATTTGGTGGGGAGGGGGAGAAGTTTGCACTGAACCTGTCAGCTAGGATGTTGGCAATGTCTGTGGGTTCGGTGTATTTTCTGTCATTTTGGACTAATTCTGAGCATATCTGGGAATTCCCACGCAGGTTTCTAACATAACTAAAGAAAGCCTTGTGATTATCCTTAGTGTCCTGTGCAAATTGTCTCTCGAAGCTGGCCTTAGACGATTTTATGAGTGCCCATAGTTTTTTGCTAATACTGATCAGAGATGCCTTCCCTTTTTGGGATTTTGCTCATGTAGTAGCTTCCTCCTTCTATTGTATAGTTTGTTTATGGCTGGGGTCCACCAGACAGGACATCTGCCTTTGGAGGATTGGGTCTTGGCTTTGTTTGGGATTGCATGATCCATGCATTCCTGAAGGTGTTCATAGAATGCGTTTATAAAGGATTTTGCAGTCTGGGCCGTATTATCCACAGGCCCGGGGGCTTTGAAGGATTCCACCTTGGTTTTGAGGTGTGTGAAATTTGCTTTAGAGAAGTTTTTCACTGTGGTTTTCTGGGCATGGGGTGGGGTCGGGATGTGAATATCCAGTGAGATTAGTTTATGGTCTGATCTTACCAGTGAGGGATACACTTCTGGTCTGGAGCATAGAGTCCCCATGTTGGTGATGATCAGGTCCAGTATGCTTTCCCCTCTTGTGGGAGTGGTAACAAGTTGTTCCATAGCATTTGAGTTTATAAATTCTAGGAACCTTTGGGCTAGGGTGTTGGAGCTAGAGTAATGCTCCCAGTCTATGTTTGGGTAGTTGAAGTCACCCAATATAATGGTGTTTGGAGAGACCTTCATATTTTCCAGTGTTCTCAGGAAGGCCGAGTGGGGTTCCTGGGTTTGGGAGGGTGGTCTGTAGCAGGCTATAAACTGGAAGGCAGTTTTACCCACTGTTAGTTGCACATGGATAGTCTCTGATGCTTCGTGCTGTGCCACCAACCTGGAGGTGTGGGTATCTTTGACGAATATTGATACTCCCCCTCCTTTTGTGGTTTGGTCCAAGTTTTGGGGCCGAAAAGCATGGTATGAGGTATAACCTGGTAGTGCTGGGGTGCTCTCAAGAGCCTTGAACCAGGTTTCTGTTACTGCACAGATATCGATGTTCTCCATGTTAAGGAGAGTTTCGAGTGCGTGCATCTTGAGGTTTAGACTTCTGGCGTTGAGTAGCATTACTCTTAGTTTCTTATCCCTTGTGATACCTATGGAGGTGGGTTTGTCTTTTGAGCCTTGCCAAAAAAAGGCACTATGGGGGTAGCAAGAGCCTTTGCCAATATCCGAAAGCCCAGGGGTGACAGGTGCATGCCGTCCCTAGTGAAGCATCGTGGCTTGTCGAGCATGTCATCCCAGGCTGACAGGCATTGGATCCCCTTTGAATGACACCAATACTTAAGCCAATTGTTGAAATTGATAATCTTGTCTTCATACTGTGGCATCATTCTTGGTGAGGGTAAGATGCTACTCAAGGTCAGGGTCATACCGGCCTGGGCTACATGCTCAGAGAGCTCCTCTATGTCTCTTTTCATGTAGTCCAGGGAGGTATGTCTCAGGTCATTCACACCAGCATGGACAATGACTGAGTCATATTTGTACTTGCCTTGGAGTGACCTGAGTGCTTGTGTTATGTGGCGGATTCTAGCGCCCAACAGGCAGCTCACTTTGACCTTCTCCTTGTTCAGCCTGGTGAGTGGGACATTAGTGTGCCTGACGATAGTCACCTATTACAAGTGTATCAGGTGTGTTGTTTAGCCTTAAGGGCTGTGACTGTTTGGCACACTGGCTTTGTGAGCTATGTGTTGCACGTGTTTTGTTTTGGGGTAGCGGTTGCTTGGGTGTCTGCTTTGGAGGTCTCTGCTGCTTAGGCAGATTTTTATTTAGAGCCTCCAAGTATGTTTTTGTGTGTTTATGTGTTTGGTTTGCTGTCGTGGTAGGTCTATGTGAGACTGGAATTGTAGTGAGTGTGGTTTCCTTCTCCTCCTGACTGGTTACGCCAGTACTGAGTTGAGAGAGCTTAGCCTCCAGTTTGGCTATATGGTTGCATCTCTCACATGTGTTGGAATTTGTTGGGAGGAGGAGAGGATTGTCTGTGTACATGAGGCAGTTGTAACATTGCCTCAAGATTCCCAGATTCACCAGCTGGACTGGAGAGGAGATTGACAACTGACCTTTGGACATGCTAGAATTTCTTTATAATTGAAAAAAATGGCCAATGGGAAGCAAGGTACTCCAGGGGGAGTTTGTGAGTGTGTAGTGCTTTTAATTATTTAGTGCTGACTTATATAATTGCTTTAGTGAGCAAGTGCCAGGTAACTTAAATGCAAAAATGACAAACAGTAACTTTCTTTCAAGTGAAACAAGGAAATAAGTACAGTAAGCAATGCAGATATCACTAGGGATCCACAGAAGCGCTGAAAAGCCGCATTTTAGGTGGAATTAGCTTTTCAGGGAAATAAGAAGCATACAAACAAAACTAGATTCAGCAGGCCTGGATCTATTCTATGCTACAGCAAACAAGGTGTACCAATTACAGTAAGAAATAGTTCAAATATGCAGGCACTATAAGCCTTTAACCAGAAATTCCCAGCTCAGAAGGGCAGAGTCCAGCCTCTTCTCCCACAAGAGTGCAGACCACGAACCTTCTTAATGTAAAATAACTGGCCTGAAGCCCTGGTGCTTAAACCAGAACTAATACACTTTTAGAATAACAGACACTGAGCCCTCAATCAGTAGTTCCCAACTTAGAAGGATGTAAGCTACCTGTCCTGCCACCACAGTGCAGCCCACAGACCTTCCTAATGTAAAACAACTGGCCTAAAGCCCAAGTGCTTAAACTAAAAGGCTTAGAATAAGTTACACCAAGCAGTAATAAATACAATTGAGTACTTTTAAGATGACGCAAAAACAAAATAAAGTAGGAAAAACCACAAAAAATACATGGGTTTATTTTATCACATACAGATATATATATATATATATATATATATATATATATATATATATATATATATATATAGATATTTATATATATATATATATATATATATAAATATATATATGTATATATATATATATATATATATATATATATATATATATATGAGGTCGATTTATCATGATCTTACTCATCAACAACCCTCTTTTCCAAATTTTTTTTGCTTGTGGTTGGGGTGTCATTTCACCTGTCAGCAGTTCAGTTACACTGTCCTGATTTCTTTTCTCTCACAATACATCCGCATCTTTACTGGATGACGTAATTTCGTTTTGCCTTCTTCCTCTAGGTCTCAAATCTTCTTCACCAGATTGTCTTCTGATTTCCTGCACTTGTACCCAAATCTCTGTAATCTGTTCTCTATGACCTCCTCTACAATTGGAGCTACTTGGACTTCTGCTCTGATGTCCTCATTTCTTCATCCATCTCGCAGTGTGCATCCTACCACCTGTCTCTATCACTTCATCTCCATCACCTGTAGCTTCCTCAGTTTTTCTGCTTTTACTGCCAAGGTTTCAGTTCCATACAGTAGTACTAGTCACACCACTGTTTTGTACCCCTTACTTTTCAGCTTCCTTGGCATTTTTCTGTCACACACAACCTCCAACACTCTCTGCCTGTTGGCTGCAGCCCTCCTGATTCTAGCTTTGAGCTCTTCATTTAGACTGGCCTTCTCCAGAACCACCCTTTCCAGATATATGAAGCCATTAACTTTTTTCTCTTCTATCTCAATTTTCAGCTTCTTCTGATTTCTCCCATTTGCTGCCATGACAACTGTCATGTTTGTACTTAGTTTCATCCAGTGTGCTATCAATTTTGCATTCCATCCCTGTGGCCTTTGCTGAAGTTCATACTCAGAGTTAGCCTGTAATGCACATTGTCTCTATACAGAAACTTTGTTGAACTGTCCCACCCAGTCTGTTTGCTAATGTAATCCATCACATGTATGAATAGCAGTGGGCACAAAGCTGAACCCTGATGTACACCTACTCCCAATGGGAACCCCTCTGTCAGTTCAAACACTGTTTTCACTTGAGTCATTAAGTCCTTGTTCTTACCCTTCACTAATTCTACCTATGTTTCCTGGACATTGAACCATTGCAGGACTGTCCATCTGAGTTTTCTCAGGACCTTGTCATATGCTTTCTCCATGTCCAGGAATGCCCAGTTGGACACTCTTCTCATTTGTAGCTTCATCTCCACAGCCTTTCTCATTGCAAACACTGAGTCAGCTGTGCTGCATTCTGTTCTGAATCTGAATTGCTTATCTCCCATTTTACTTTCTACTACTCTGCATATTCTTTTATCAGTCACCTTCTCCAGCACTTTCAAGCAGTACGACAGAAGTCTGATACCTCTATACTGCCCACAGTTATGAATGTCCCCTTTGTTGTCATATTATACCTGGGTTATAAAGCAATTTACATTAACAGTAAGGTTAATACAAGGTCTTGAAATCTTGGATAGCACAAGATTATTATGTAACATTAATATTTCTTATAAGATCCCGAAAGCTACAGCAACCACAAGGATTATTTTTCTATTTTCATGAATAATTAGCAATAGGAACAAACCTTTTGTCTATTAGATGCTGAGATTCCCTTACATCATTCAAAATATATTGCATCTGTTGGGTGGATTAGATGTCTTCTTGACCAATGTGATGGAGTCCCTGTTTAATTGTGGACACTAAGCCTGAACACAGGTTAACAGAAACTGTGAAATTGTGAAATAATACCAACACCTAGAGGTGGGTGAGCAGGTACCAGTGGAAGAGCTAGACAGAGTTGTGCTGTTGAATTAGTGTGATCACAGCTGATTCATGCAGGTAGATGTGAGTGGGGGGATGCCTGTTTCTGCTCAACATGCAGCCAGTGCAAGTCCGCAAGATACCTACTGGGTAGGGATGGGGTAGGAACCTCCATAGGACTAGCGTCTGGTCCACTGCAAACATTTGACTCTCACCTTCCAGGGAAATGAATGGGCAGATAAGTCCCCAAGATGGGAATGAATGACTGTAGGATTTTTCTGTGTCTGGAGATGCCTAATATGGTCCTCAAAAGAATGATTTAAGCCAGTGGGACATAGGAATGGGAACCATTGAGCAAGAGTCATGGAGGATATTAATAAAATTAAATTAATGGCAATACAGAACAGAAATAACAAATTAGAGTGCCAGCCACATGTACAGTAGACACATAGTGGGCAAACATGATGCATATGCATAACATCTAAATTCCAAAAGCTCCAGTATAGCTTTGCAGAAGGCCTCCAACATCCAACAGTTCTACACTGCACCTAGATTATAGGTCTATTTCTTGATGAGACAATACCAGAGGGTGTAGCATGGCAAAGAATTACTGTATTCTGCACTAAATACACCATACCTTGTATGGCACACTAGGTAATGTACAGGTGATGGGATTCATAAACATTCTATACTAATTAATGAACACCATTGTACTATGGTGACCCAGTCCTGATGCATAGCTCCTGATGATCTAAAAATGTGCCTGGTCCCATAGTGCCACCTGTATCAGCTATAAGACTGCATACATGACAAGTAAAAGTTTGTCATGTATGTAGTTTTAAGTCTGTGACACATCAGGTGGCATGCTTTGGTGCTGCATGCTTATAACACAGTTAATTTTCTTAAAAAAGGTTAACCCTCCCCACCAGCTGTAACCAGGCTAAAAAACTTCCCAAAAACTGACTACAACCTTCTAAGGGAGGGTATCAGTAGCTTCACACCACCTCCCCCCTCAGAGGATGCAGAGAAATATGCTGAACAGTATGCCAGTGCAGTATACAAGCACCTGTACAACTGCATGGACTCAGCCATACCCAACAGAACTAAAACCTGCTCCTCAAGGAAACACAAACCTATGGACTCAGCCATACCCAACAGAACTAAAACCTGCTCCTCAAGGAAACACAAACCTATGTGGTGGACATCCTCTATCAACAGGCTTACAACAAAAGGAGGAAACTGTTGTCCAAGGGTAAAAAGGCACAAATTCCCAATTGGAAAAACACCCTCCTTAGCCTCAACAAGCAAATTAGTTCACTAGTGAAAACATCCAAAGCCAATTATGAATCGAAACTACCCTCCGAAACAAAGGCTAACCACAAAGCCTTTTTCAGTTACGTCAGAAACCTCCATGGCAAAGCCCAGGTTTGTTCCAAATTAGTTCTTAATGGTGCCACTTATACTGATCCTGTTGACTTAGCCAACCTGCTAGCAGATACGTTCAGTGCAATCTTCACCCCCCCTCGTCCCCCTAAAGGCCCATTCAACATCCCCGCTACTTGCCTCGCACCTCACATCTTTGTAGATCAAGTGTTAAAGGCCCTATCCAAGGCAAAGAACACAGCTTCCATGGGACCTGATAGTATCCCAGGCTGTATTCCTCAACATCTCCATCAAGAACTAGCCTCGCCATTGAGCACCCCATTCAACCATAGCCTAAGTACAGGCTTCATTCCAGCAGAGTGGAAAACTGCCATTGTTATCCCTTTGCACAAAGGTGGTGCCACTACTGACCCTGGTAACTATCACCCCATTAGCTTGACAAGTCTGATCTGTAAGTCCATGGAGCATATTATTATGGACTTCATAAATAAGGACATAGGGAATCTCCAAGCACTTGACCCCATCCAGTTCGGATTTGTCAAGGGCAGATCTTACCTGTTGAATCTGGTTGAGTTTTTTGAGACTATCACCAAAGCACTGTATGAGGGAAAGTCAGTACACACAGCTTATCTTGACTTGGCCAAAGCCTTTGACACAATCCCCCACAAGGGCATCATTGAAAAGCTAACAGAACTTGGTCTAAATCCCTATCTCATCAGGTGGGAGGCCAACTGGTTCACTGATAGGACCCACAAGGTCAAAATAGGTGCCACTACCTCCGATAGCAGACCTGTCACTAGTGGTGTCCCCCAGGGATCTGCCCTGGGACCCCTATTGTTTGGCATCTACTTCTCAGAGGTCCAAGCAAAGACAAAATGCCTGTGGCTGACCAAGTTTGTGGACAACTGTAAGTTGGGTGCTGTCACTGACTCCCCAAATGATGTTAACATACTTCAAGAGGGTCTCACAGCAGCAAATGACTGGTGTCAAAGTTATGACCTTAAGTTAAATGCAAAAAAAAAGTATTATCATACCATTCGGCGAAAACACAACCCCTACTGATTACCACATTAGCGGCAACTCCCTAAGTACACAACCTGTGGTGAGAGACCTGGGTACACAAGTTGGCAACAATCTCACATTTGACCATCATGTAGCGGCAGTGGTCAGAAAAGCCATTTACTTGGTTCATCTCATAAGCAAAGGGATTGCATCCAGAAAAAAGGAGGTTATTACCTCTCTGTACTCCTCCCTCATTAGGCCAATAATTGATTACAACTACCCGTATGGTATGTACCTCTCCAAATACCTGCACCAACTGGAAAGGCCACAGAAATATCTCACAAAGAAAATCCATGGCCTCCAACACCTGTCCTATGTGGACAGTCTCAAATCACTATCACTCTACTCTGTATCATACAGATTGCTCAGAGGTGACCCGTATCTAAGCCTACAAGGCAATCTCAGACCCTACTCTACTAGAGATGTTCCATATCTGTAAGTGTAACTCCTCATGTAGTACCCAATCAAAAGGCTTAAATCTAATATGTGACATTAACAAAACCTGCTGGAGAGACAGGTTTGTCTCCTAGAGGCTGCCCCATCTCTGGAATAGACTCCCCATACATGTCCACTGACCCTCTTCAAGTGCAACCTTGATGAGTGGATGGGCAACTACAAATTTGTCTTGGGGTTCCACCTGTGTCCCTCATTGACAGGGGCAACAGGTGCTGATTGTGGCTTCTTTTCTGGGGATAAACTCTTGGCTAGGCTTTTAAGGGCCCCAGAGCCATTAGCCTAATAATCTCCTATGATCCTATGATCAAGTATAGGAAGGGGACAATTACCAGTAGCACACAGCTGAGAATGCACGTGACTGTTGAACAGGATTTGTGTTCTGAATACAGTTCCACGTGTATGTCAGCAGCGTTACTGCAGGCATACAGACGTTCCCTGTGTAATGGCTGCAATTACACTGCTGACGTACACACATAACTTTTCCTATATAAGAAGGGCTCATTGGCTTCAACAGCCATTTTCACTAAAATGAAACTGTACAATGCAATGCTCTGCCAATGCATACAAGTTGATTAGCATAGTGAGAAGTGAGACGGTTTGGGAAATGGACATAGGCCTCCATGATTCCTCACTAACTTAATGCAGCTTGAGGAATGTGGTGACCTAGACTGGAACTGGGTGTGGCATATGTTCTCAGGGTAAAGTTCAACCCAGGCTATATTTCTTTTTGGGATCCAGCTGTAAGAAGGCGTTATGAAAGTGCTATGTGTATGTATATATATATATATATATATATATATATGAATATATATATATATATATATATATATGAATATACATATATATATATATATATATATATATATATATATATATATATATATATATATATATATATATATATATATATATATATATATATATATATATATATATATATGTATATATATATATATATATATATATATATATATATATATATATATATATATATATATATATATATATATATATATATATATATATATATATATATATATATATATATACATACATACACACACACACACACACACATATATATAGCTTCTGGGGGTGGATTGGGGCTCCTGACGTTTGGTCAAATGATCATCTGAGTATACATTATCCATATGTACTGAATTAATTGAATGCCCTGGATTTTAGAGATAATCATAAATTTTGGCATGGAGAGTAGGTATGTCTGTGTGTGTGTGAGAGACTGTGTGGGGGTTAGAGCTAGTGTAAGGGTTAGGGTATAGATTTGCTGCACACCTTCTAATATGTGCTAACCCAAATCCTAGCCCCACCCCTAACCCCAGCCAAAACCTTACCTTAGAAAAACCCTTTCCATATCTCCAAAGTTCATTCTCAGATCACACATGCACAGTTGATCAAGATATAGATGTCTGTAAGTATATATATATATATGTATGTAAATACATATAGTTGGCTTGTTAATTTAAATGTGCTAGTTTGCTACAAAGTTTAAGGTAGTCCACTTGAGAGAGCACATGCCAGAATAAACTGGAGCTGCAGTGAAAAGTAAAAAAAAAGAGAGAGAGAAACATCTTAGTGGAATCAAAGGTTTCTCTGAACTGAAAGGATTGTGATAGTTTGAGTTTAGGTCCTGTGGCTTACTGTTTCTACAGTGGCAGAAATCAGTAAAACCTGCAATTTAGGAGAAGAGCAGTAAGGAAGCTTCTAGAATGTGAAAGTAACTTGGGGGAAACCCACGTTTTCTGTTTCATTAAAAACGGAGCCAGAGCTAACAAAACTGTTAGTGCCTGAAGGATTATGTTTTGGAAATCTCAGAGTTAACTGCAGTACCAGTGAGCAAAAGAATTGCTTCCTACATACAAAAATGTTATGATGAAATTGATAACAAGGAATGGAGACAAATTGCAAAGTAAGATTGCTTTTATAACTGTTTAAAATACTGAGACACTAATGCTGACGTGAGTAATTGGCTATATTCATTCTGAAGTTTTTGTTTAAAGGTGAAGAGAGCAGTTTTTGTTCTGGATTTAAAGCTGAGGCAGACATGTTACTTTCTCTGCCCTTTGAGTCATACCTAGAAGTGTTACTATTGTTGTAGAACAACCAGCAACATTATTGTAACAGCACATTTTCTCTAGAGTTGCATTTTTATCCTAGAGCACTGAGTGGCAAGTGTGAATATAGTCAATGTACCTCACAGTACGTGGTGTTCTGAGTTGCACAGAATTTGCAGGTTCTCCCTGTGTTTTATGGGTTTTATCCGTGTTAGATGTTGACAGTAAATTGTTCCTAAGCGTTTGTGTGATCGTATGAACTTTGCAGTAGCACAGCATACTGACTGCGGTTGCTTCTTCCTTTGTTTCTTTCTGAGGTTAGATAGATTCTGGCGTGGTAACAAAGAACTCAGAACCACTGCACTGTATGAGAAGAGGTGCAGAAAAATTGTGTGTGTGTGTGTGTGTGTGTGTGTAAGAGATGTAGAAAATTTATCAATATCTTTTGCATGTCTTCAGTTGTAAGGTGTCCTCTGTGTTATTATTTCAAAGAACAAAATCTTTTTCTAGTTGCATTATTCTCCATGATGACTAGAAACACTTGTTCCTGTTTGCCTCTGTCTCTATATATTTATGTATTTATGCTTATCTTAGTGAGTGTTGTGATATGTTGCTTGTTTATTACTCTTTATTAATGAGAAAAAAGTAAACGAATCATTGTTCATTTTATACAGGTATTCATATTTATTATATATAATTCAACACGAAATGGCAGAAACATACATTTATTTAGATTAAACGGACAAATGTGAATTGCCTTAACAGTAAGATTCAGAGCTGCTCATTTCTCAGTCTCCTACAAAGTGAGTGTTTTATTTACAGTGACTTTTTTCCTAATCTGAAAAGAAAAGTAGGAAGAAAGTTGCATACTGTGCATCTGCTTTTGTGTTTTGACGTACCCATGTTTTATGGCCCAACAGATCCTGCGCCTTATTAGCTAAATTGGGTACACAGTGGTCAGCTGCATGATATGATTAGCACCATTGCTATGAGGGAGGTGCAGGTGCACGCTAATAGCTTATGAGCCTTTTGGCCTGGAGCAGACACTCAGGATGGGTCTTGACCCTGAGTAGTTAGTATATCCAAGATATGAAGTTTCATTAGTTTTACTCGCAGCTCCTCTTCTATTTTAGCACTGTCTTGAATGTTGTTCTACTCTCCCTCTACATGTCACTTTACTTTTTTAGATTTACTTGATTTCTCCTCATTCGTTCCCTGTACTGATGGTTTCCTCCTTTTAACCTTTTCTATCATTGCTAGTACATACCCTCTTCCCTTTCATAAGACTTCCTCCTAGATCTATGCCTGGGTGTTGAGGATCCTTCTCCACTTTTAATAGTGAGGCTTTGTTTAGCATTGTGGCATAGACATTGTACTACTACCGAATTTGACCATGGCAATCGAGGTAGCTAGTGGCAGAGGTACTGCAGCAACTTTCTCAGTGTGGGAAAGGAATGATGAAGGATAAGCATACTCACTGTGGCATGCATTGTGGGGTTCCCTGATGTCAGGATTCTCAATGCAGACCAAGAGCTAGGGGTGAAGGAGACATTAACATAATAAATAGGGTAGGCAGGACAACTAAGAAGAGGTACATGATTCACAACATCTGCATGCACCCCTATTTGGAAGCATTACCTAAGATGCAAGGGAGAAGTAAGACCATAACCTTAGCTAAGATGCAAGGGAAAAGTAAGACCATAACCTTAAAAAATCCTGAGCAGGCAGCCTCCAATCTGTGGGGTGGAGGTCGGGAAGGGTTAAATTTGATGTGAAACATAAAGAGGCTGAGAGTGAACATGGGGGGGGGGGGTAAAATGCCTGACTTCTTCATCATCTTTATATTGTTGTTATTAAACAAACTTCCCTAAGACATTCTTTAGATAGCATATCACACCAACACCTAGTACAGGGGTTGGCAACCGGTGGCTCTTTAACCCCTCTGCACTGGCTCCCTGTAGCTTTGAAAAATAATGGCCACTCTGCTGTACCACACACCACACACACTTTAAATATTGCTCTTATAAACTTAGATGCTTGCTGGAATGACACTTTCTGTTGCCATGCATTCCACACACACAATGAGAGCGATCAAGTGATCCCCTGGCAGCAGCAGCATCTCCGGAAAGATTTCCATACCTCTCTTACCACAAGAAATCTGGATATAGCCACAAATAAAGGGGAACAAAGGGACAAAAAGGAGGACATATTTTAAATATTGCTGTTATCTGTTCATAGGTTTATAGGATGGTATTAGGCTACTGGCCCAGAGGCCCTTATAAGCCTAGCCAAGAATTTTGCCCATGTTCCCACAAAGTCAGTCAGCACCTGTTTCCCCTGTCAAGCAGGGACACAGGTGAGATCAACTCTATCAAGGCTGGGGTCTGAGATGGCCTTGTATGCCAGACACAGGTCACCTCTGAGCAGTCTATATGAGACTGAGTAGAGGGACAGGGCTTTTAGCCTATCTGTATAGGATAGGTATTTGAGACCCTGGATTTTCCTGGTCAGGAACCTCTGTGGTCTCTCCAGATGCTGCATGTGCTTGGCAAGGTACATGCTGAAGGGGGCATTGTACTCGATAATGGGTCTGATAAGGGAGGAGTACAGGGATGTTATGACCTCCTTGTTCCTGGATGAAATACCCTTACTTATGAGGTGGGCCATGTAGAAAGACTTCCATACAACGGAGGTAACATGGTGGTTAAAGGTCAGGTTGCTATCAACCTGTGTGCCGAAGCCCCTCATGATTGATTGCATGCTTAGCACATTGTTGTTAATGAGATAATTAGTGGGGATGCCGTTTTCTCCAAAGGGAATAGTAATGCATTTCTTGGCATTAGTTTGGGTAGGCCCTCTTGGAGGATGTTCACATCACAAGGGGAATTTAAGACAGCTCTCAGCTAGCATTCATCTGCAAACTTTGTCAGCCACAGTCCACTGGTTTTTGATTGTACCTCCTGTGTGGGGTCAAGCTTTTGGAGGTTGAAAATGTCCTTGTTTATAAGGACCATGATGATGCATTCCATGGCCTTGCAGATTGGCTAGTTAGGCTGATGAGCCTATAATTGCCTAGGTCAGTGGACAATCTACCTTTGTGTTGAGGGATGACAGTGGCTGTCCTCCATTCGGCTGGGACGAAGCCGGTACTCAGGCTTTGGTTGAATAGGGTGCCTACTATGGTTTCTGTTATGCATTCCACACACATACTAAGAGTGATCAAGCAACCCCCTGGCAGGAGCAGGGTTTTCTTACATCTCAAACTCTTCCCACAGCTGCTTCTCTTTTAATTAAAAAAAAAAAAAAATTTTTTTTTTTTTAAGAGCATTCTTCTTTTAAGAACGTCCTTCTTTGCGTGCAACCAATTGTTTAAGTCATCATCTTAAACAAGTACAGAATTTCAATTCCAGAAGATGCTTGGACTGCACAGTGAACCACGAAACAAGGGTGACTCTCTAAGTATGGGTAACACATCTGATCCTGTAACTTCAGAACGTGCACAGTTATTCTTATCCATGGTTACTATTCAAAACAGCATCCAAATGACATTTACATCAATAGTCTGCATTTGGAATATCCTTCAAGAAATACTGAACCTGCTCTGCACTTTGTATCTCATTTTGTCGGATAGGTGAGCGATCAGGTGCTGATGGACATGCAAGTCAATGGAAGCGGAGCAGGTGGAAATTCAGTTGCTGCAGATATAATTTTGGTGGGAGTAAATGTGTTAGCTTAGTTGGGTAAACTTGTTTACAGGTGAAAATAAATGCTGGTATTGAGATTAACTTGCTGTTCGACTGATTGTGTCTCTTTATCCACTACTTGAGATTTGTCCTACTTGCTCCCTTTTAATTCCTGTTTGCAAAGCTGCTTTCCTTGAACTTTTTGTAGAAGATTATGCTATGATTTTATGAACTACACACAGGATGTCTGTTTTGTTTATTATTAATATTTAATTAAGTATAATGTGCAATTAATTGTAGGGGTGGGGTGTCAGAGTAGCTCAGCAAGTAGCCTTGTTAAGTACATTCTCAGGTTCGGTATTATCTAGCATTATTCTGGAATGCAAGAGTCTTGTGTGTGAAAATGGGGGAGTTTAACAGATTTCTGCTTTCTGTTTCTCCATTAAATTTGGCAACAAGGCACTGTCTGATAATCTTTCAGGACTTGCCAGCACTTATCAGCTTCTTGCATCCTGTTTTAACATTACTGTTATTTTGCAGTTCTGGTTGATGATTTGGCTCACTTTGTGCTCTCAAGTGATGGCACCATTATAGTACTTTATAGTGATATCACAACTGATGCTGACACAGCTTGGACTACCTTGTTTTTTTATCTGTTTTTTTTTTATTTATAAGTGCAAACCATTACTGTTTTTAATTCTAGAAGAGTGCAGCTAGTGAATTTATTCCACGATCTTTCGGGCTTTACTTTTTGTTTTTAGGTGTGATCTACAGCTAAGTGTTTTTTGTTTCTCTTGTTTATGTCTGTCTGTGTGTGTGTGTAAAAAGTAGGTAGGTCTGTGGTTTACTATCATTATTTCGAATCCATACTTGGTCGACTGCACTATGTTCGACAACGGAAAGTCGAACTTTAAAAGCAAGCCTAGGAACGGGTTTTAACATGGGTCGAGATAAGGGTTCACTGCTATTGCCGAACTACAAACCTCGCCCCTATCTCGACCCATGTTAAAACCTGTTCCTAGGCTTGCTTTTAAAGTTTGATATTGCTGTGTTCGACTTTCTGTTGTCAAACATAGTGCGGTCGACCAAGTGTGATTCGAAATAATGATAGTAAACCAGGTCTGTGTGTGTGTAACAGGGAGGTGGGGGTTATACCTTTCAGTTGTCCAGATTTTTGCCTTATATTTTTGGTTTGTTTCTCATAAAATTGTTTTTCTGGTAAATCGCTGGCAAATCACTGTGGACTGAAGTCAGAAAATAATGGCAGACATTTGAGCTTTAGACTTCGTATCCTTCAGAAAATTCATACCAATGCAAAACTTATTGTTTTGGCAACTTTCTAACTTTGTAAGAGCAATATTTAAAGGTGTCTCTATTTAGGGGCCTTTGCCCCCCCCCCCCCCATTATTTATGGCTTTGTACAGATTTTTTGCTCTAAGAGGTTGAGAGGTTAATACACACACACTGAAAGTGATCGAGTGATCCTAATAAAGGAACAAAGATAGGGATGGATTTTAAATACTGCTCTTATAAACTTAGTTCTTTATATATAGTATAATAACTATATATAAAACTTTATACACTGTTATCTTTATTTCAGGGGTCAAATAGGTTTTATGGCTTGTGATGAATTTTATTTGATGGGAAAGGGGCCAAAAATGGCTCTTTTGATAGTGAAGGTTGCAAACCCTTGACCTAGTCAAAAGTGTTAGATGAAAAATTCAAAATATTTACCAGGAAAACTTCATGCCATAATTTATAATCCACTGAAAGTTATCCTTTTACTAGTTCTGTTTTAAGTTAATTCTCTCCAAAGTAGCACAAGAGGGCTTTGAATAAGGAGTGTACTTGACAACAAAACAAACTCAGACAGAAACTGTACCTACTAAGCTAGAGACAAAATGAGGGCAACCAGATCACTTGGAGTGCAGCTGTGGTAAAAAACTGATGCAAAACAGTATTTGTTCAAGTTTATCCCACGCCAATTCATATCTTAAGGAAATGTAGTGATCTTTTAACAGCATTCAATAACAACTGTGCTGTGTGTTTATTTATATTTACCAAAGAGAATTAGTGACATCTGCTACTTAGCAGCACACAGTGCAGTAAGAGTGTTTCCTACTAGTGGAATGGAAAAAAAAGAATTTGGAGAAAAAATGGCTGTCTAGGAGTGCTAGCCACTTTTATAACAGGTAATCAGCACAGTACAAAAAAGAGAGAGAGTTGATGTGCTGCTAACATGAACAATACTGTCCTTAAGAGACTTTTAGGAAAAGTGCCACCCAGCTAATTACTCCATCCTTAAGACACACCTAATAGTTGACCTAGTAGTCGGGGATATCTGAACATATCTATACAGTAATCTGGCCTTTCACCAACATGTGGCCGGGGTAGAAAGGGGTTCTAAGGTTTCTCCTCGCATAATAAAACTGAATTTATAATCAAGTATATAACTTGTACCATATGATAAAATGTTGTCTTAAATGTAAAATGTGTCACATAGCAGCAGACAAAAAGGAAGAGAACTATGTTATATACTACACAGCTTAAGTAAGAAACTACCAGCTATATATTTTTTTTAGTATTGAGACTGTAATGCATTTTATATTACAGTCACTTTCTTGGATTACTGGAGCTCATAATTGTTCAAACATAATAGCTACAGTTGGCAATTGTTTTCCTGGAGCTTGGTTCAGATATCCGTGAGACTGTTAGTAGTTGGTGGGTGGCTTAATCTCCGTTTCCAGGATGAAAATTTAAAACAAGATCTACAGTGTAAACATTTCAAACAAATGGAGATTGAGAGCATCAAACAAACTATAATATTCATAATCTCTATGCTTTAAGCAAACATTTAATGTTAATATATTCATTAACTCTGACCACTTATCAGCCAACAACATCCGCCAATTTATTTCTTTGCATTCAAGTAAAGTGTTGTTATCCCCACTGATGGTTGCTTATCAGTATAGTCTAATACAAAGAAACTAAACTTTATGAAAACACTACAAATTACAGTGACTGATTTGAACCCTAGTACTGACTTGGTTGAGTTCTACAATAAAACCGGCATTAATACTATGTTTTTTTGATCATTAAAGAGAACAAAGTAAAACTCTGTTTATTGATGGGGCAAGTAAGAACTTTAGACATTAGTACCAAGAGCCACACATTTTTAGTGGTGTCATTCTTTCTATAGTGTCATTTCAGCAAAAATTGACAGGCACATAGTCACAATTGTCAACAAAAAAAGAAAAACTTTTGTGAGACTCTGATCATTTAAGCAAGACAGAGCATACCCACTTTTTTAAACATAAAGGATTTGATGTGAATAATATTGCAATGTGTGATTCAAATAACTTTGACACAGGAGTTAATGGTTTCTGAAGACAACTTTCCTTCATTGTCAAATGCTTTAGTTATTAATCGCAATAGTACACACTCCAATTTCACTCCTAGTGCTAACATCGTGGGATTGAAACGGGCGATAGTCAACCAACACCCCTCTCCCCTTCCCCTTTTATTAACATGAATCAGTGTACTGACACCATGAATAACATATACAAAGGGAAAATTGAAGGGCAGAGGTCATGTGAGAGGAAGAAGGGCTTAACATCTCTGTCCTGTGTTCAGTTTGTCACATTGCTTCAAAAAGTTTTTTTCCTTTATAGGTTCATAGGTTCATACTAGGCTATCTGCCCTAGGGCATTTATAAGCCTAGCCAGAATGTGTTTGGATTTCGCCACCCATTTTAAATTAATTTTGCTATGCCCTTTTTTGAGGTTAGTATACTGTGCCTCTGTCTAACAGTGACACAGAAGTCATACCGGGGGTAAACCTACGATCTCCCATCCACTCATCAAGATTCCTCTTGAAGAGAGTCAATGAGGGACTCTGCCTAACCTGGACTGGGATTTTATTCCAGAGTGAAGGGTGCCTCTGGGTTATGAATCTAAAAGGTCTAACATGTTAAGCACCATTAAGTATTTCAAGTTATATGATCGTAAACTTAATTTACATTACATTTTGCATGATGTCAACAGATTTGAAGCTGACACTTTGAATATGGTTAGGAAAAGAAGCACTTCATATCCAGTAGTTCAGTGTACATTACAGGTATTTTCTGATACTTGTAAAAGTGAGCCTTGTCAGTTATTTAGCAACAAACCTGTTAAAAATACTTTAAATCTGCTGAAAAAAAACTTTGTTGGAACTGAAGAGATGGTCAGATCTTAGAATTATGAAAGCAGATAACTACAATGGTATCATTCTTATGAATTCCACTGATTGCTAACAATAGTTTTAAATCTGCGAGTTGATGTAAACTGTTATGAAGATGTTACTGTAGACTATAGTTATAAGCAGTCTGAGAGTTTAACTTGCTGTTTACTTGACTTTTTACATCAGTGTCAAATTTTGTTTTGAGTACGTGAAAGTTGAATTCCCCAAAACTGCATAATTTTTTGAATAATATCATCCTTCCTTCATCTTGAGTAATCTGCCTTTTAGACCAATTATAGCACTAGATTTCAGTAAAACTGAAACTCTTTCAGTCTGTTTGGACTCTATTTGTATTCCTGTTATCCAAAAATCTAGATTTTACCTCAAGAATTCTTGAGTATTAGATTTGTTACACCAGTACCAGTTGACAGGACATGAAACCCTGTTTTTCTACTTGAGATGTTTATTTGTATGCATGTATTACACACGATTCAGGCATTGTTTTTGATAGAAAATACTTATTTACTGACTTGGAAAATATTTTTTCATGTTTGACAACAAGTTCTTTAGACAAAAAGGTGTTGCAATCGGAGCAAGAATGGGGCACCCTTTTACAAATTTAGCTACGAGTTGTGACAGGAACATAAGATTTTAATTCCTCACCCACTGTTTACAGAAATTTCTATTTATAGATGTTACATAGATTTGTTATTTTAACGAATGGTTGGCAAAGTATTTCAACAGCTTTGTCTCTGATTTGAACTGTAATGATGATTTTTATTACTGTTATTGTAGGAAGTCATGGAAAAGCAGCACATTTTTTTGACTTGGTCATTACAGCTGATTTTGAAAACAAATGTTTCCATAGTGAAATGTATAGGAAAAACACATTTGTGAACAATTATTTGATTCATAATAGTGTACACAGTTTATGAAACATAGTATAATAAGGGAACAGTTTATCAGAGTGAGTTGTCTTACCAGTCATGACACAGTTTTTAGTGATGAAATAAACTTTGTTAAGGTACTTTTTAGGGAGAGAGGTTATGGAGAAGAGTTTGTGAACAATATTGTTCTGGAAGTTACTACGAATAGATGTATAAAGTTTCAGCCTATTTTGAAATATGGGTTACCAATACCAAAAGTTAAAAGAAATGCCCTGTACAAAGTTTTATTTTATAACACAGATTTCACTTGAATTGGATGGTATAAAAATATTTTTAAAGAACTGGAAAATTGTTTCGGGCAACAAGGATTTAGCTAATATTATTGGTGGAGAACCAAACTTTCTATATAAGAAAGTTGACAGTATTAAGTTGTTATTTGAAAGGGGATCTAGGTGTCAGAATCCCCCCCCTTGCCTCATGGAGGAATGTTTCTGTATTAACACTGCAAGGTGTACTGCAGGTTTATTGTTGAAGGCTTTTGTGTTATCTGAAGCATACTGGCAAAGAAATTTGGGCTAAAAGTAAGTTTACATGTGAATCTGAAAATGTGGTCTACTTAGCACATTTTTTACATTTCTGTGTAGGTAAGACAACCAGAAAACTTTCACGTAGAATTTATGAACATGTTTTAGCTATTAAAAAAGTAGACATCAATAATGTCTTAGCGAAACATTCTGCAGTTTGTGGTGTGTTCAAAAAGTTTAGTTTCTTTGTATTAGACTGTACTGATAAGCAACCACCAGCAGGGATAATAACACTTGAATGCAAAGAAGTAAATTGGCAGATATTGTTGTCAGGTCGATAAGTGGCCAGGGTTAAATGAATATATTAATATTAAATGTTTGCTTAAAGCACACAGAATTTGAATATTATAGTTTTAATTCATGATGTTTTTACTAAACATGTTTAGTAACTGACAATATTGAAACATTGTGTTTAGTACGTCTTAGATTGTGTCATTTGACTAATGAACTTTGTAAGTCTGGTTTAGCTCTGGTGAAGTTCTGATGTACTAAAGACTGAAAACGCTTGGCTATTCCAATGTTGTTCTTTTTTTTTTTTAATTTCTCCATGTCTTTTGGGTTTCTAATACCATGACAGGAATGGAACGCATTCCTAAGTTAAAGTATGATTAACATTCATGAAAGTAGTATTGTTTCAATCTTTGATGTTAGCCAGAAGTGCTTTTCGCAGCACCTGCAGTGTGCCCAGTAATGACTATTTCTGTGATTTGTACAGAGTTACATGTATGGGTAACATATCTAAGTACAATTGTAAATTCTTTTTTTATAAGTTTCATCGCTCCTACTACTGTTGGAACTGTCGGGGTATCCTTCTTCTATGTTACCCTCATTCTGCCTGCAAATCCTGGTATTTTATGACTTTGTGTCTCTCTCTGTACACAAGACACACTAGTCACTAGGTGTAGCAATTTCAGTGATCAATGCTACTTTTGTCTTCTTTTCACGGACTATTATATATGTTTTTTTTCGCATCTGTTCTTTGAACTGTTAGTAATGGATGATCACATGATGTAAACTTAATTTTCTATAATGCTTTGTGGCTCATGTTTCCATTGTTTTTCAGTTACTTCAGTATTGCAATGTTTGCACCCCAGTGCAACAGTCTTGCTACATTATTATGCCTTTCAGTATACAGTCCTCCTGCCATTAGTATATCACAGCCAGCAGCAAGATGTGCGACTGTTTCCAGTTCTGTTTTACAAAACCTACATTTGTCTGTTTCCCCACATGTTCAATGGACTTTGTAAACCAATGAGTATGTAGTCCACAGTCTTGGGCTTCCAATATTAACCTTTTGTCTTTTGATTTAAATTCACCTCTCCTTAACCATTCCTATATTCGACCCTGATGGTTGTTTCAAGAGTTTGCTATACTACTATATTTATGCATTTTCCATATTTCTCATCTGATCCTTCCCCTTATAGTCTTTCTTTTGTTTTTTGGCACATTCAGTTACTGCCTGATTTTTTTATCTACTGCTGGTTTGATTTCCATTCCTGCTTGACGCCAATATGCTTCTGCTAAACTAAGCAGGGAAGTCATCTTAGACTTATTCTCCTCATGTTTCAAAACTTTCACTATGTTTGGGTTTTGTGAGGTCAGCAGATATGTATGCATTCCCATAATCGCAGATTTATACATATAATCAATTTTGAGGAGGCCCATACTTTCTTCAGAAGGGGGAATATATAGCCTTGGTATGCACTGATTTTGATCGTTTGAGCATAAAGCATACTTTTTGTTTTCCTGTCTGACCTATCAACACCTTTTGGGGCCAGTCCATCTAAAACTGTTAGGTTAGGGCAGGAAGAGCAAACTGGTTTATAGCTTAGTCTTTGTTCCTAGATGTCAACTCTGTTTTCAGTATTAAATTTAGTCTTCTAAAATATTCCTTACGAAGTTTTATTCATATTTGTTCATGTTTTATTGTTGATCCTTCATCAATTTCCAATATTTATATACTCCCTCTTGCTCAAGTTCTTTTCTGTCACATTCCTGCCCCAAACTTTTCCTGCCTTAAAGGTTGCTTTTGCACATTATCAAGACCAAATGACATTATTTATATGATCTGAATAAGTTTTAACTACTTGCAGCTGTGCTTTCAGTTCATCATCTGATGAGCTAACAGTTTTAAATCCTCTACAAAAAAAAAAAAGATGAGAAGTCTTTTCACTTTGTTGTGTTCTGGAAGCCAAATTGTAACTATGACCTAATCTGTTAACTAGGGAGCTTAATGGGTTAAGGGCAAGACAAAATAACAGCAGTGACAGTCACCCTTGAATATCTCCCTTTGAATTTTTATCCCTGGAATAATAATTTTTTTCTTTATTATGGCTTAACTGCAAAGTGGCGAAAACTGATCCTTGCACACAAATATAAAATGTATGACTTGTTAGAAGCCAAAATAACATGGCTTGAGCCCATTTTATAAATGTTTCTATAAGCTCCCAAACTTGAGTTGCTTTCTAAAAATTCATTGTATGTACTTGATCTTTAACCATCTAAAAGGTAGTTACCACACAGGTTGACTTTGCAATGCTTTCTCTAATGGGCTGCATTATGTCTGACCTAATATAAGAAGTCTAACCATTACTCTTAACAGATTGCTGTAATTAACTGTTTCTGTAAAACTGCTGTTTCCACCTGCCCAACTGTCCAAAAATCAACTAGGCCTTGACATTATCATCTCTGTAGAATGCTGAGTAGATGGAAATGTAGATTTGTACAGCTAGCCTGTTCCTATATGATGCAGGTAGTCTGATTTATTAAGAAGAAAACTGTAATAAACTGAGAGAATATTGCTTGAATAGGGAACCAAGTTCTATTAATCATGTGCCTCCCCTTTCAACATGTTATTGTAGAAACAATATAATGCATTCCAAATTGCATATTAAAGCAAAAGCCACAGGAAAACCCATTTGGGATTTATATAAGCAGAGATGGACTGTGAGCAGAGTTACTTCCATTCAGTTACTGGATGTGCCTGCTTTATCAGGCTCCTTGTGGAAAAGCTCATCTTTAGATGAGCTGCCTATAAGGACTCTGAAATTCATCCTGGTTCTAAAGGCCAGATAGTAAGGGCATGGTTTATTTCTTTAATTAAAGCAGTTCATGACTAGTCCTGTTTAAATGTTAATTTAATTTTCTATTTGCTATGCAAGTTCTGTAGTGTGTGTGTGTGTGTGTGTGTGTGTGTGTGTGTGTGTTTATTTGTTGACCGGGATAGTCTGACTGGATACATGTCCATTTTCAGCGGAAGCCCGGGGAGAAAAGCTCCAAGGTAAAACATACAGTAAAAATCACAAAATGATTACAAGTTACACACAGTTTACAGGCTCCAGTTGAGCAAGCAGGTAATATAATCATACATTTTTAAAACAGTGTTGACAAATTGACTAGGCAATATAACATGATTACAGACTATAGAGGAAGATCTAGTCGGGTTTTGAAAAAGGACATAGCCAGTGAGTTTTAAAGTATAGCTTGAGGCTTTTTTTTTAACTGAGTAAAAGAGGATTCAAGAGTAAGATCAGCAGGAAGAGAGTTCCAAGTTTTGCCAACATAGTTAGCAAAGTGTGTGTGTGTGTGTGTGTGTGTGTGTGTGTGTGTGTGTAATATATATAATATATAAAATTTACATACATACAGTGAAGGAAACAATTTAACTTTTTTATGTATAAATGTTATTACTCAGCTTTAAATGTTTGTGACTGATGGCTCATTTATTAGCTTAAGGGTCTATTGTATTTTATACGGGTGCCCACTATTTGAAGGGTGATTGTCCAGGGCTAGCTTATTTTAGGGGTAAATGGCAAGCAGTTTAAGTTTGACCAACTAGGGCCACTGATACGGAAAGCTTCAGAAGTTGGTGTTTGATGCTGGAGAGTTGCCATGTTCTACCCCATTCTGGAAAATGTGTGAGTGGTTGCGCACAATAATTTTGTTCAAGTTTTAATTACTGTTGGTAAAATTTGCACTTAAAGCACTGGGATCAGTCTGTTGAGTAAAGCCCTAGGGAAACAGTGACTTATAACACTGAACTGTAGCTGTGCAGTGTAAAGCTCATGCAAGTATGGCAAAGCTTGGTTGTTACCAATGGCAACAGTGTTATTTATGAGTCTATATTATTTTGTTGAAAACTACTAACGGAGAACGGCTGTTCATCGAACACAATGCATCGAACAGCTGTTCATTGAATGTTCACATCAGCGAATGTGTTTCATAGGGAAGGGGACTACTTGTCCACCACAGTGACCTTCACACACACTGCATTATTTCAAACCCAGCAAGGTGGGGGCTATCCCACCCATGCCCCATCACCCCCTACTTATGTATACCAACTCCGAGATCGTACTGCAGTGAAGAAAATGACAAATTTCTAATGATGGCCAGCTAAATCCCTTCCCTATGAAAAACGTTCACTGATGTGAGTGTTCGATGAACAGTTCAATGCATTGTGTTCAATGAACAGTCATTCGCTGTAAGTAGTTTTCAACAAAATAATATAGACCTGTTATTTACTATTCACCCTTAAAGCCAGTTGCCCTTTATATATTAACTGGAACCAGAGTTGGAATTATAATGCCATTTTTCTGATGCTGACTTGTAAATATTTCATTACAGTGTTGTGAGAGTTAAAACACATAGACAATGACCATCAGAAGTTCACCTTCCTCCTTTGAATACTGCTTTCCTACTACAGGAAAGAGATAACAGTCAGTTGTTTAGCAAGACTGTGACATGAGCAAGATCTGGAAGATGGACAAAGATGTGCAAATGGGATTAACTAGTTTGACAACCTCTAGGCCACAGTCCTGCATGTCTTACTGTCAGTATGGTGCAATACATTAGGTCAGTTCCACTGGCATAAAGGGATAAAGTCCACACTGTTACCCAGATGACCTTGGTTCAATTAATGGTTCAGGCATCTGCTGAAGCTGTCATAGGGAGAACACCACTCCCATGTCCCCTCATTCAGGGGAAGGGTTAGGGTTGTAATAATTATACCCCAACAACCTCATCTCAAACCTAAACATCTTGATAGATTCCCTCCAGTCCTGCTCATACTTCTCCAGAACCAACACAATGAATCCAATTCCAGGCCCCTTTTACCACACAATACCCATACCTTTTCCCAACACTTCCACCATCTCTAGTGCATTTAATTAACACCCAAAGCAACTCTAATAAACTTGCCAGATAAATACCTTCCTTACAACCGACTCACCAGATATCGCAGCTGTCACTGAAATATGGTTCAAACAAAACAACCCTAATTTTCAGCACTGACTTTCCTTTTACAAATCTGTCCAAGACGCAAGTCTTGGCAGTAGTTAAGGTAGAGGCGCACACCTTTTTTATAAAAAAAAAAAAAAAAAAATCTAGCTGAATCCAACAATCATAGCTCAAGCAAATGCCTCAGCAGATATTGAACCCAACTGGATCCTTCTAAAACTTCCTTCCTGAAGGAACCAACACCTCCTAATAGCAGTCACTTGCCTTCCTCCCTTATTTTTACTATCACCTCAGCTGTCTGCAACTATAAAAATATTGTTGAGTTAGGTTCTTCTAACCTAAACTGATCTGGTCCTGTGAAAAGTGACATTGCTGAATTCTTAGCCAATATCAACCTTATTCAGTGATGATTTCCTGTCCACATCTCTGAAACAGCAACCAGTTCTTCCTGGATCTACTAATCACTAATGACCTTCCTGTCATCTCCAGTATATCTGTTCTTCCATCCTCATTCAGTTGGCACTCCCTAATAACCTTCCAAATTATTCACCAGTCATCCAAACTAGTTACCTTCAGACCCAGCTCCACGATCAATACAGAAACGACAGAAAACACCTAACAAATTTTGACCGGTCTCCCACTACCAACTTGCAGAACCCCAACTCAGCAGCCACAACTCTTCCACATATCCTCTTTCAGCTTAAAGAAAACTTCTCTCAAACCACTGAACTGAAAGATGTGTTCAGACTTGAGGACAATGCGTAGTCTTTTTGGAGAGAAAACTCCTCACCAGAAAATAGTGCTGCCTTTGCCTCTGTATGTAACCTAGCTAAGTAAGTCATACACTAGTGCAAAACCAACTGTTTCAGAAACAACTTGCTCTGCTAGCCAAACCCACACATTTCTGGCAGGAAATGCATAAAATCCACTGATCCCCACCTCCTCCTCTGTCACCATCTAGAACTATAAAAGCCAACTCTAAACCTATGACTTTCTCAAGGAATTCAGCCACTTCCCTAGTACTGCAGACTTTGCTTTTCTCCCAAGTCACCCATCCCCCTCCTTTTATCCCCCCAACTTCTGTTTTAAGAAAATTACAAAGATTTTGACCCCCTACTAGAAAATATACCCCTGTGCTTACACACTGGTGCAGACAACCAACCCCCTTTGTTTATATCACTATGAAGAGATTTCCTTACCACACTTCTGCTTAACTCAAAATACAATGCCAGACATATGGAAAACTGCTTTTGTCAAACCACTTCCGAAACAGCCTCAGTCAGTAAATGCCACCTACTTCTGCCTTATTTCCATCATCCCTACACTTGGGAAAATACTTTAAAGACTGTCCTCTTACATTTGACAATGTCACCTCCTTGCTGTTAAGCAGCGTGGATGCTGGGCTTGCTGGAGCACAATGACAGCACTGTGGTGACTTACAAAAGAGATCCTTCTCAGCATGGATAAAGGAAGCCTTTTGATCTTATTGAACACTTCCTGCTCCTTCATTTCATCTAAGAAATTGGGATAGCCCCAACACTCCTTCCAAGAAATCAGGGTAGCCCCAACAATATCACCTGGCTCAAAAGTTTCTTCACAAATAAGGTATTTCAGAGTCAAAATAAGCTAATCTCTATCACCTTCAGCATTTCTTACCAGAGAATGCCACAGGGATCCATATTTGCCCCACTGTTGTTTTCAGTCTTTGTTAAAAACTACCTGCTGACCTCCCTAACCTTCCTGTCGGTCTTTATGCATATGACATGGTTAGCCTTTGATCCATTCCCTCACATTCAATTATGCTTCAATCTGACCTTTACTCCCTCGTTCTTGGCAAATAACCATAAGCTACTCCTAAAGCCCTTCAAAATATAAACGGTCATATTTCGAACCTCACAAAAGCTGGAAAAAAAACCTCCTAAAAATCTCAAAATCAAAGATCTCAACATTTCCCAAATGGAAACAACCAGATCCTTTTTATACTTAAGTGACTGGTCTGATCATAAACCTTCTTTCAATGACTAGAACAAAAGAGAACTGATCTTTTGCCTTGTGTTTTCAATGTGGCTTTGGAAGTTGTCTCCCTTTCTCTCCAGACCAGTTAAAGCTGCAAGAAGCAAAGAAGCCCTCCATACTCGACTCAAATTCAAACTCCCGATCACAGCTACGATTATATATATATATATATATATATATATATATATATATATATATAAACGTATCCACTCTACAGTCCATGGAAATCAAAATCTGCTGATTCATTTCTGAATCTCTCCCTCAAGAATACCACTGCACCACCCTCTCCAAAGCCAAATGGCTACCAGTCTCTTATAGAGACAAGCTACTCCTAGGGGCTCTTCTTTTCAAGCTACTTCAACCAGGTACCCTCCCACCTCTTGCAGCCAAACTTCATAATAAAACCAAACCATCCTTATAACCTTCCTCACTCCAGATACCCCAAACCAAACTGCACTGTACCGACCATTCCTTCTTCATTCTTGCACCCAAACTCTGTCACACTCTCCCCTCTCACCTAAAAGAAGTTTCCTCTTTCCTCCATTTTCAGAGCACAACTCAAAAGGTATCCCAGCAAAAATCTGACTGCAAGTGCTTTTTCCTCTGGACACATCACCTAACTTTCTCCTTATCTGTATCACTTCTACTTTGATCCTCTCTTTTCACTGTATGCTTCCCTCTCATATTTACTATCAAAATTAATTTACATTTATTTATCTACTCTGTTAATATCTACATAGTTTTAGTTGTCAGTGAACTTTTCTACCTTCTGTGATGAGTAACCGGAAATTCACCCCGGGGGTTCCACATGTCCCTCTTGGACAGGGGCAATAGGTGCTGGTTTTATTGTCTGCTTGAACCCAACACACTTGTGACCTCCAATGATCCTAGGATTAATCCATGTTTGTGAATTTGTTCCGTTTTATTTTTTTGTGTGAATTTCTTCACCCAGGCTATGACTGCAGCTATATATATATTACTGGTAGGCACACTGGTGCCAGGACTGGAAAAAATGACAGTGTAGAATCCACAAAATTAATGAAACATTTCTACATGGGGCCAGGCCAGGCAGGACCCCCCCCCCCCCGCCATTGTAGAAGAAAGTAGCAGTCCACAAAAACTGATGGGGCAAAGAAGAGCCATAAAGACGATAGAGTGGACTATTGAGGATAAGAAAGAAATTATGTATTGTTACGATTATGCAAAAAGTCCAGAATTTCCAGACAGAGAATGTACAAAAAGATTAAGAAATAGGTTGGAGGAAAGAAAAAGACTTCCGGAGGAAAAACTGTCAGAAGCTTCAAATGAACATTTGCGTTCATTAATACAACAGCTTTTTGAAAAACAGTAGATAGAGCAAGAAAGTTTGATCTGTTTGGAAAAAGAAGCATCTGAGGAAGTACAAAAATATAAACGACAAAACCTACAGATATTTGAACAATATAAAAATAAATATGGCCCTGGGAAAGGAAGAGAGATTTGATATGGTGCAATATTTATGCAAAAGAGAGACAAATTAATCAATACAAAGAAGGCAGCCCCAAAGATATTTGAAGAGAAATACAGGAAAAGGCATTCAACTACTCATACGCACACTTAAAACTATTCCCCTAGATGTCCAGGCTATCCAATGGTTCAGATCTTATCTAAGTGGTAGACAACCGGCTGTACTATGGCAGAACAAACCATCTTCCCTTCTACCTATCACCCTTGGGGTCCCTCAGGGCTCTATATTAGGACCCCTATTATTTTCTATCTTTATTAATGACCTGTACACAGTCATCCCAACAGCCACCTGCATTCAGTATGCAGATGACTCCACCTTAATTTGCTCTGCCACCTCCCCTTTAAGTCTGCAGACTCTATCCCAAAATGTTTTTAATACTGGTGAAAACTGGCTCTGTAATCAACGTCTCCTATTAAATCCTAACCAAACGAAGCTACTGCTTTTCTCCCCCACTCATAAAGCCTCCACGCCAGTCTTTACTATAAAATCTAACAATGGCATTGTCATTGTCCCAGATCCCTGTACCAAAGTCTTGGGTGTAACAGTTGATAAACTCAAGTTTGATACACATAGTAATCAAGTATTAAAAAAGTTAATAAAAAAAACTTGGCTCACTATACAAGATCAAAACTTTTCTCACATCACTAGCTAGAATGGTTATTGCACATACACATCTACTTTCCACCCTCCTTTATGCATCTCCTCTCTTCACGAACTTGAGTAAGTCTGACCTTCATAAACTCTCTAGCTGCTTTAATCATATTGCTAGATTTGCCACTGAAGCAACACATAAAACACACCACTGTCTGAACCTAAATAATCTAGGGTGGCTAGAATTACCTATCCATCTTCAGTACAATCAGCTAATAGCAGCACATAAAATTCTCTACTAACCTGAAAACACCTGTACTTACAAAAATTATCACCCCTTAAAGCAACCTCAAGTCACTTTGCTCATCCACCAAATTACTATTCAAAACCCTCAAAACCAACAACTCAGCTGGAAACCCTATATGCCAACTCTGTTGGCATAATTTGGAACTCCTTTGCTGCTGAGCTTACTTCAGAACCCATTCTAACCCAATTAAAAAAAAAATCTAAAACAGTACTTTAAAAGGCAATGGCTATGTCCTTGCCCTAATCCTAACTCTAGCAATATAAACATGTGCTAAAGAGGTCTTTTGGCCGCCCCTACATTACTTCCTAATTGATATACTATAACAAATCAGATTTATATATGACAGAATGAATTACTTGATATACTATAACAAATCAGATTTATATATGACAGAATGAATTACTTTTATCCTATGTATTGTATCTGTATCTGTAACGGTCCTTTAACTTGTTTAATGTAACAGTTTTTCTGTATGTATGGAGGTTTTCTCCCCGGGCCTTTGCTGAAAATGGACAAGTATCCAGTCGGACTATCCAGGTCAACAAATGTAAAATAAAATAAATATGGAAAATTTCACAATAAAAAAAAAATCACAAAGATGAAACGTAGAAAAGAAGATTAGTAAAGTAGAAGTTTTAAAAATAGAAGCTGAAGTTATGGAATGCTTGTGAAGTGAAGGATTTAATGTAGAATGTATAACACAAATAACATCACAACATGATGGAGTGAGTCCCCAAAGTAAGGAGAAGCAGGAAGATCAGGAGATATCTGAACAAGAAATATGGACATGATAAAGAAGATGTAATATTTATGCAAGGGAGAAAGCAAAACTAACCAATAGAAAAAGAGCAGCACCAAAGATGTTTGAAGAGAAATACAGGCAAAGAAATCCAGAAATGGAAAACTTTACAATACAAAAAATAAGAAGACCAAGAGGAAAAGGGGATTACTAATGGAGAAGTTAAAGAAACAGAAATTGAGGTTATGGCGCACCTGCAAAGTGAAGGATTTAGTGTAGAAAATGTAATTCAGAAAGCACCACAACAGGATAGAGCAATGGATATCCAAATTAAGGGGAAACCAGTGGAACAAGAAGCAACTGGTCAGGTGTCATATCAAGATATTTTGGAGCCTTCACAGGAAACCAGTATAAATGTCCACTTGAAGCTAGACAGAAAGGAATGGAACAGGAAACTGTGGAAACTCCTGATGCAGTCAATGTTGAGTTATAGGCCAATGAGTTCCAATATGATAGAGCAACAAATGACACAGGATGAAATTAAAGAGAAAGTGCCACAGGAAGATACTATAGAACTTTCTATAGAATGCCCACAGGAAAATGAGGGATGTGCCCAGAGTTTGGAAGAAAATGAACTAAGAGAAGAGTTACTTGATTTAATAGACATAGATAGATTAAGATCAATGAAAGAAATAGACTGCAGAAGGTCAATACAACCCCAAAAGTCAGAAGTCTGATAAAACAAATGAACACAGTGATTAGGACTGTCCTTGGAGATCCATGCAATATAACAGAAGTAAACATGATACATTACTGTGCAGCTAAATTAATAACTGATAAAGTCCTACCATAAGAACACAAGGTAGTGAGGGAAAGGAAGGGGAGAAATCTGTTACCACCATGGAAGTATTGAATAGAAAAAAACATAAAGCAATTAAGACAAGAAGTGTCCCTGTTAGAAGATTACAGAAGAAGGAATAGATCAACAAAAATACTAAAAAAGATAGATGTGATGAAAGCAGTGCGCAGTATTAGAACAGACCAGGATCTATCATGCTCTATCTCAAATAAACTAAACATTTCAGCACAGGCGGAAAAACTTAGAATATACACAGATAAATATAAAGGAAAAGTACAAAATAAGCAATTTATTGACGGCCCAAAAAGTTTTAGAGAATTGGGAAATGAGGTAAAAAGAATTGAAAGACCGCCAAAAACAGTAGTAGTAGATGCATTTTGGAGAAGTATTTACGAAGATCCTGTGGAACACAACAAAGACCCTAAATGGATAAAAGAAGTAAAAGAAGGAATAAGAGGTTTAAAGGTACAGGATATGAAATGGGATGGGGTAACAGCCAGAGAGATTGAAACACAGTTAAGAAAAGCCTCTGATTGGAAAACCCCAGACCAGGGGTGTAGCTAGGATTTTCAAATTTGTGCTCACAGCTCTCAAACTGCTACCACACTCCCCAGCCAAGCTACGGCCATTCTCATAATTCACAGTTCACTCTTTTAGTGTCGATGAAGCATTCGCTGTAATGCCTCTTCAGTAATATAATATAAATTCACTCAAACTCGGTTCCTTGAATTGAAAATGAACCTGAAAGTCAGTTCTTTGAAAAAATGCAGCATGGTAGTTGGGGTAGAGGATTCATGCTTTTGTTTTCTGTAACTAAGGTACAGATTTTGAGCTTGAGTAAATTACTAACCACCTGCTACCCCTAACTAGGGTGTTTCATTCACACACACACCCCTGCCTACCTCTTAGTGCAAGAAATATATGGACAAAGCCTAATAAACAGGGACAGATATTAAATAATGCGCTTGTGAACTTAGAAGGTTGCTAGAATACAGGATTTGTGCTAGTATGAGAAAGTTGCTAGAATAACAGGATTTGTGCTAGTATGAATTTTTGTAAAGGACATGAAGTCTGAAACTCAAATTTCTGTCATTATTTAGCAACTTCAGCCTTCAATGATTTTCTAGAAAATCACAAAATTTATGAGGAACAGACAAAATATGGGGCAAAAATCTGGACATTCTGCAAAATTTGGACAGTTGAGAGGTATGCTACCTACCTACCTCGCACACACACACACACACACACACACACACACAAATACCTCTCAACCTCTTAGAGCAACAAACTCATAAATAAAACTGAGGCAAAGGCCCAAAAATAAGGACATTTTTTTAAATATTGCTTTTATAAACTTAGAAAGATAATAAAATAGTAGTAGGTCTTGCATTAGTATGAATTTTCTGAAAGGTATGAAATCTGAAACTCAAATGTCTGCCATTATTTTCTAACTTCAGTCTTTCACGATTTGCCACTAATTTGCCAGAAAACTGCAATTTTATGAAAAACGAACCAAAAATGTGATGCAAAAATATAAAATTGCCAGACAATACAGCTGGGAACCTGTCAAAGAAGGGACACCATTTTAATATGAGCACAGTTAACTTGAGCAGCTGACAAAATTAATGTATAACTCTGATCATTACAGTTATTTATAAAAATAAACCCTCCACGTTTTCCTCCAAAATTGCTATTTTGCGGAGAGATTATTAAGGGGAGATCAACATTTTGAGCCAAAATTGGGGACAGTTGAGAAGTTTGGATATTCCTAATTCTATAAAGAGATTTATTTGCACATACCTCTCAACCTCTTAATGCAGGAAATCTGGACAAGGCCAAATATATTGGGGGGAACATACAAACAGTACTAAAAATTGATCTTGTATAAACTTAAGACAGTTGATAGAATATCAGGTCTTGCTTTAGCATGCATTTTTCTGAAGATTATGACGTCTGAAACGTAACGTTGGTCATTATTTAGTGACTTAATTCCTAAATGATTTGCCAGAAAAGTTTTATTTTGCATTTTACAGCATGAACACCAATAAATATCTGCTAAACAAAGCAATGCAGTCTCACAATGAAACTAGACTTAGCATTAAAACTTCTCTGCCCTTGAAACTCACATTCATTGAAACAGCATTGAAACCCACATTCAAAGAAAATACATTTTGCCAGTGGCAGATGAAGATTAACTTTGGGCTGTTTTCAAATCATAGGCCCCTTGCACATGAAACATACACATGCTCTTTGATGCACCTTCCTGATTGTATTAAATTATATTCCTTGTACAATACAGTATAGTTGTTGGAGAGCGTTTTTAAATGTATTGTTTTGAACATTTTTCCAGTAAACGATGAAACAAAATGCATGCACCAGTAATGACAAAAACAGCCCAATTCATAACATTTCCATCATAAAAGTCTACTCAAACTTCTACAGTCCACCAGTATCAGTAAATCTGCACAATCTCTGAACTAGTAAAATCCATCTACATAATTCCACATTAAAGAAATCTGTAACTAATGAAGAGGCTGCTGCAAGCAAACAACTTATATTTCATGGTTTCATCTACAAATAAAGTGCCTGCTGCCCTTGAGGAATAAATTGCCTATGTTGCATTAAAAACAATGATACGCTAGTAATATTGCAAAAGGGAATGGATGGCAAACTGATAACAGGTTCATATTTACTACTAGATATCTTCGCCAAAACGGACTACAGCATCCACCCCCCCCCTTTACAACACAGTACAGTATCAGCAATGCATCTACCTACTGTGGAAGAAGAACCCACAGCCTTCTGCATCAAAAGCAAGTACGCTATCTGTTGTGCTATTAACAGTACAAGCAGACTCAGCATAAGCAGCACTAAAATGTCGACACTCAGCTGTATCTCTTAACTTTACAGCACAAGAAATCTGGAAAAAGCCAACATTTATTGGGGGGGGGGGGGAGCCGCTAGAATAAAATGTTATGTTATCACCATGCATGTCTTGAACCCAGAACCATATGCACTACAGTCAGTGCAACATACCACTATGCTAAATCAGCAGTTTGAAACATAGGAAGACAAACTTAATGGCTATCATTTAGATAGCTCTCAACCTCTTAGCACAAAAAACCTGGACAAACAAAGCCAACAATGAGGGAATACAAATTTAGTACTCACTTCACACCTTGGCACAAAAAACCTGGAAAAACAACAAAAACAATAATAGGGGAAATACAACTTCAGTTCTCACTTCTCTCCATAGCTCACAACCATTAGAAAGCAAATCTGAACAAAGTTCAGAAATGGTGGTGGTTAGGGACTTTAGGCTCTTCTTACCCTGAAGCAAAGGTACAGGGTTTGAGCCTGAACACCTATAGCCAGCAGGTGTATTATGTGGGGGCATTTACACACACACACAGACACACTACCTGATGATCTGTTCGTGATTGCCTTCCAACTACATTTCCCGCTCGTAGCGATAATCTATTTGTGATTGTCTTCTTTCACTCATTCGCTCACTGCTGCACATTTCCCATTCACAGTCAGCCAGACATGATGTGAGCTCACTTCCGACAGGCTGGTATCCTCCTTAAGGGAACCAACACCCTTTCAAAAGGAAGAAATATGTATGTACGTTTTATATAAAAAAAAAAAAAAAAAAAAGCTACCGCCTCTTCTAAAAAAGTTGTACTGAAATCAGTACAGTGCGTATGCCTCCTGACGTCCCTGCCCCAGGCCCAGATGCAGTAACTAACTTTTGGTTAAAAGTACTAACACCTTTGCACAAGGATTTAGCCATGAGTTAAGAACTGTTTATATGCGCACCCCAAACAGACACCAACCTGGCTAACCGCAGGTAAAACAGTGGTCCTGCTTAAGAGTGAACCTGCAAGCTACCCCAAAAATTATAAACCAATAACTTTCCTTCAGATGACGTATAAACTATATACTGGAATTGATGCCAACAGAGTTTATAGTCATTTAGAAGAAACTCAATTATGGCAGTAAAACAAAAGGGCAATAAAAGAAAGTCGTTTGGAACAAACGATAATTTATTGTTAAATAAAGTCATAGTGGAGAACTGTAAAAAGGGAAAGAATCTAAGTATGGCATGGATTGACTACAAAAACGCATTTGATAGTATCCCACATTCATGGATAGAATGCTTTAAAAATGTATAAGATGCACCCTGCTCTGATCAACTGTATTACAGTGACCTTGAAACAGTGATAGACCACTTTGCAATTAAGCCATGATAAAGGACAATGTATTATCCCAGGGATAAAAATTCAAAGAGGGATATTCCAGGGTGACTCTGTCACCACTGCTGTTCTGCCTTGCCCTTAACCCCGTAAGATGGCTACTTAACAGCTTAGGCCATGGCTATAATTTGGCTCCTAGAAAACAACAAAGTCTAAAGACTTCTCATTTTCTCTTTGATGATTTAAAACTGTATAGCTCATCAGATGAGGAACTGAAAACATGACTGCAGGTTGTCAAAACTGTTTCAGATGATATAAGAATGTAATTTTGTCTTGATAAATGTGAAAAGCAACCTTTAAAGCACGAAAACTGCAGCATCAGGAAAACATCAGTTTGGGACAAGAATGTAATGTAAAAGAACTTGAGCAAGAGGGAGTGTATAAATATTTGGGAATTGATGAAGGCTCAGCATTAAAACGTTGACAAATCTGAATAAAATTTAGTAAGGAATACTTTAGAAGACTTAATCCTGAAAACTGCGCTGACATCTAGGAACAAAATCTAAGCTATAAACAAATTTGCTCTCCCTGTCCTAACTTACAGCTTTGGAGTGATTGATTGGCCCCAAAATGTTCTGGATAGATTAGATATTAAAATAAGAGGGATGCTTCATGCTCACCAAATGATCTATAAAAATCAGTGCATACCAAGATTGTATATTCTCCATTCCGTAGGAGGGATGAGCCTCCTTGAAATTGATTACATGTATAGATCTGCAGTCGTGGGACTCCACACATCTACTCACCTCACAATATCCAAATGTAGTGAAAGTTTTGAAACATGAGGAGAATAAATCTAAGATGACTTCTCTGCTTAATCTAGCGGAAGTAAATCGACGTCAAGCAGCAATGGAAATCAAACCAGAAGTAGATAAAAACCAGGCAGCAACTGAATGTGCTAAAAAACAAAGGAAGGGAATATAAGGTGAAGGACCAGATGAAAAGGCAAGAAATGTGGAAAATGCTTAAATGTAGTTGCAAGTATAAAAAACTTCTTGAAGAACCTCATGTTGATCAGGAACAAATGCAGGAATGGTTAATGAGAGGTGAATTCAAACCAGGAGATGAAAGGTTAATATTGGCAGCCCAAGGAAACAGACAAATGTAGGTTTTGTAAAAACGAATTAGAAATAGTCGCACACCTTATTGCTGGTTGTGACATATTAATGGCAGAAGGACTGTATACTGAAAGGCATAATAATGTGGCAAGACTGCTGCACTGGGATTGTGCGAACATTATGGTACTGAAGAGACTGGAAACATGAGCCACAAAGCATCATAGAAAATGGTCTACATCACATGGGATCATCCATTAGGAACAGTTCAAAAGATATATGCTAGAAAATCGGATATAGTGGTCCGAGAAAAGAAGACAAAACTAGCATTGATCATTGAAATCTCCACACCCAGTGACTACAGTGTCTTGTGTACAGAGAGACACAAAGTCATAAAATATAAGTGTTTGGAGGCAGAAGAGAGAGCAGTTTGGAAGAAAGATACCCAGATAGTTCTAATAGTAGTAGGAGCAACGGGTCTTGTAAAAAAAAAAAAGTCTACAATCATATGTTACCAATACATGCAACCCCATATGAATTGCAGAAGGAGTAATTACTGGGCACATTGCGGGTGCTGCGAAGAGCACTTGGCTGACATCAAAGAGTGAAACGATACAAATTTTATGGACTTTAATTGTACTTTGACTTAGGAATGGGGTCCACTCCCAACATGGTATTAGAAACCCAAAAGATTTGGAGAAATTAAAAAAAGGACATAGTTACCTAATATCCCATAAAGGTCTGTCCAGTAGTTCTGTATAAATGTATTACTTAGCATTTACCCTTAGCAGCATAAGAATAATAGCCAATATTTGCTAAGTATAGTTTTAATAGCTGCCATTTGATCCTTCAGCTTTTTCCCCTCACTCTGTCTGCCTTTCCCATTACATTCAAAGGTATAGGTCCGACATCCTTAACTCCAAAGAAAAAAAACTCAAAGAAAAAAACTCTGGCTAATAATATTATATTATACTGTACCATTAAGTACTACACCCTTTAATAGCTGCCATTTGATCATTAAGCTCCTCTCCACCCTCTGCCTTCCCCATTGTACTCAAAGGTAAAGTTATTTTTTTGGACTTTAAATCCTTATAGCTGTGTGCTACAGCTGGGTTGAAGTTCTGACCTGCTGTGAGTATAACACACTGTTTCTCTTGGGATCTCCAAGAATTTTGAGCATGTGAATCCCAGTCCATTTGTCCTCGCTTCACTCATGCTCACCCCGTTCCCCTACACTACCCACAATTCACACCCACCCATCCTTGCTCTATCTTTATGCTGCACCATACTATGCCCCCTAATAGTTTTTGCCTTTCAATATCAGGATAGTTCAAAGCTCCTCCCCCGCAATATAATTATGTAATTTCTTAATCATCTCAGCCTCTCTCATCTGTCCCTGCCAAACCATAGCTGGTTTGACCACTCAGTGGCAATATAGTTAAAAATTCCTCCCCACAATATATTAACTAATCTCTTAATCATCACAACCTGTTTCTATTAATCACAGAGAGACACTATATTCTTTTACACTTCCCCCAGTCCTTCACTTTTCCATCTAAAAGACATTTTCCTAAACTATAGCACACTACCAACTCTCCCTGTGATCAGTATCTCTTACATACAAAATGATACTCCTTGTATTATTCTCTCATTGTACGTTAAATGGGAGGAAAGTACTAGAGTATCATTTTCCCTCAAACTATACTACCACAGTCCCAACCTCCAGCCTCCTACTTAACTTAGACAACTGTAATAACTATTCTATTCTAATCTATTTCCTAGCCTCTTCAGTCTCACCACTACAGTGTGTCTTAAGTACAGAGTACTTTACTGTCATCACCCCTCACTCAAAACAAAACATCTGCTCATACCCACCCTTAAGAATTAATTATTTCAAATTTTTTGCTTCGGAACTAAAATATTCAATTATGTGGGACCATACACCTACACCATGGACCTACAAATCTAAACTTAAACCTCAGTACCATCAGTTCATGCAAGTACCATAACATCCCAGACCTTGAGTAGCATCTTACCCTCACCAAGAATGATGCCACAATATGAAGACAAGATGATCAATTTCAACAATTGGCTTAAGTATTGGTGTCATTCAAAGGGGATCCAATGCCTGTCAGCCTGGGATGACATGCTCGACAAGCCACGATGCTTCGCTAGGGACGGCTTGCACCTGTCACCCCTGGGCTTTCGGATATTGGCAAAGGCTCTTGCTACCCCCATAGTGCCTTTTTTAGTCAAGGCTCAAAAGACAAACCCACCTCCATTGGTATCACAAGGGATAAGAAACTGAGTAATGCTACTCAACGCCAGAAGTCTAAACCTCAAGATGCACGACTGAAACTCTCCTTAGCATGGAGAACATCGATATCTGTGCAGTAACAGAAACCTGGTTCAAGGCTCCCAAGAGCACCCCAGCACTACCAGGTTATACCTCATACCATGCTTTTCGGCCCCAAAACTTGGACCGAACCACAAAAGGAGGAGTATCAATATTCGTCAAAGATACCCACACCTCCAGGTTGGTGGCACAGCACGAAGCATCAGAGACTATCCATGTGCAACTAACAGTGGGTAAAACTGCCTTCCAGTTTATAGCCTGCTACACACCACCCTCCCAAACCCAGGAACCCCACTCGGCCTTCCTGAGAACACTGGAAAATATGAAGGTCTCTCCAAACACCATTATATTGGGCGACTTCAACTACCCAAACATAGACTGGGAGCATTACTCTAGCTCCAACACCCTAGCCCAAAGGTTCCTAGAATTTATAAACTCAAATGCTATGGAACAACTTGTTACCACTCCCACAAGAGGGGAAAACCTACTGGACCTGATCATCACCAACATGGGGACTCTATGCTCCAGACCAGAAGTGTATCCCTCGCTGGTAAGATCAGACCATAAACTAATCTCACTGGATATTCACATCCCGACTCCACCCCCTGCCCTGAAAACCACAGTGAAAAACTTCTCTAAGGCAAATTTCACACTCCTCAAAACCGAGGTGGAATCCTCCAAAGCCCCCGGGCCTGTGGAAAATATGGTCCAGACCGCAGAATCCTTTATAAACTCATTCTATGAACACCTTCAGGAATGCATGGATCACACAATCCCAAATAAAACCAAGACCCAATCCTCCAAAGGCAGACGTCCTGTCTGGTGGACCCCTGCCATAAACAAACTATACAATAGAAGGAGGAAGCTACTACATGATAGAGCAAAATCCCAAAAAGGGAAGGCATCTCTGATCAGTATTAGCAAAAAACTGCGGGCACTCATAAAATTGTCTAAGGCCAGCTTTGAGAGAAAAATTGCACAGGACACTAAAGATAATCACAAGGCTTTCTTTAGTTATGTTAGGAACCTGAGTGGGAATTGCCAGATATGCTCATAATTAGTCCAAAATGACAAAAAATACACCGAACCCACAGACATTGCCAACATCCTAGCTGACAGGTTCAGCGCAAACCCCCCACCACCACCAAAAGGGCAAATATCTATCCCAGCAGAGTGCTGCCCCCCTGACATCTCAGATGCTCAGGTAAGAGCTGCCCTCTCCAAAGCAAAAAACACAGCATCAATGGGACCAGACGGTGTCCCGGGCTGCGTCCTACATGAACTCCAAGAAGAGCTAAACCCAAACATAAAACTACTGTTCAATCTCAGCCTTACTACAGGATATGTACCCAAAGAGTGGCGTACAGCAACAGTGGTCCCTCTCCACAAAGGTGGTGCCTCAACGGATCCTGGAAACTATCGCCCCATAAGCCTGACTAGCTTGGTCTGCAAAGCTATGGAAAGGATCATCATGGACCTCATAAATAAAGATATTGGGGACCTACAGACACTGGATTCTACCCAGTTCGGCATTAAGGGCAGATCCTGCCTCTTAAACCTGGTTGATTTCTTTGAAACAGTCACCAAGGCCATTGACGAGGGGAAGGTGGTCCACACAGCCTACCTGGACCTCGCAAAAGCCTTCGATACAATACGCATTATAGATGAGCTCACCAGCTTAAATATAAACCCCTATGTCACTAGATGGGTTGCAAACTGGCTCAAGGACAGAACCCACATGGTTAGAATTGCTGGAGCCATGTCAGACTCTAAACCAGTTACAAGTGGCGTCCCACAAGGCTCAGTCCTGGGACCTCTCTTGTTCGGTATATATTTCTTGGAGATACAGGCCAACACGGAAGGACTGTGGCTGACCAAGTTCGCAGATGACTGCAAACTGGGTGCCATAATCGACTCTCCAGCTGACACAAGCATCCTCCAAAAGGGCCTCATAGAAACAGACAACTGGTGCCAGAGCCATGGCCTCAAGCTAAACGCCAAAAAGTGTATGTTTTTGCCAAAGGGGATGACTAAAGTGCCCACAAATTACCACATAGGTGGTAATCCATTAAGTACGGAAGAAGTAATTAGGGACCTGGGGACCCAAGTTGATAGCAATCTCTCATTTGACAACCACGTGGCCAAAGTGGTTAGAAAAACATTTTATATGGCCCACCTTATCATGAAGGGATTCACATCGAGATCAGGGGAGGTCATCGTGCCTCTTTACTCATCCCTCATCAGGCCCATAATTGAGTACAATGCCCCTTTTGGGATGTACCATACCAGACACCTGCAGCAACTGGAAAGACCCCAAAAGTACCTCAGCAAGAGGATCAAAGGGCTCAAACAGATGCCATATGCTGCCCGGTTAAAGAAACTCCAGCTCTACTCAGTGGCATACCGCCTGCTCAGAGGCGATCTGTGCCTGACGTATAAAGCCATGTCCAATCCGGAATTAATGGACATGCTGCACCTCAGAAAATCCAAATCCCATCGAGCTACGCGCTCGAGAGACTTGAACCTCAGCACTGAAATAAATAGGACATGCTGGAGGGACAGATTCATAACCCAGAGGCTGCCTTCACTCTGGAATAAAATCCCAGTCCAGGTTAGGCAGAGTCCCTCATTGGCTCTCTTCAAGAGGAGTCTTGATGAGTGTGTGGGAGATCATAGGTTTACCCCGGGTATCACTTCTGTGTCACTGTTAGACAGAGGCACAGTATACTAACCTCGAAAAAGGGCATAGCAAAATTAATTTAAAATGGGTGGCAAAAGCCAAACACACTCTGGCTGGGCTTATAAATGCCCTAGGGCAGATAGCCTAGTATGAACCTATGAACCTATAAATCCTCCCCATCATGTACAAGCAATCCCTTCTTTAATGCATCTTTTACTTCTTATAAAAAGACATTTTTCCGCCCAATCCAATTTTCATTTACAGACATATCATTATTCCACTCAAGTAAGCACAAATCCAGCCAAAAAACAGTCTGATAACATTAAATCATCATAGTGTTTGTAATAAAATTATACATCTACATGCCTGGATATCACTCTGTTCCCCAAATATCCTTGACATCACTGAAACGTGGCTTACAGAAGTACTGCCACCAGGCTATAACATTATAAGGACTGACCACCCTTGTTCCTATAACATCTCTTCCTATTCCAACTTCATCCCCAAATTTTACTCTGCTGAAATACTGATAACACTTTTAAAGCAAAAAACACTTTATTATTGTAAATTAACCCCCCCCCCCCCACAGGTAACACCATACCCATACTCACAGAGTTTCTTTCCTGGGTATCTACTACTATTGCTTATGAAGAAATCATTCTGGGTGATGTCAAGCTTAACTGTCAAAATGTAACCTCTGACAGTCCCTCATCCTACATAAATCTATTTGGTGTGACTCAACTAATCACAGCACCTACTGCATACAATAAAAGTAATAAAGGCACAATTCTCGATCTGGATTTTAGCCTCAGACCCCAGCAAATATGCTATCAGTGGAAACTATCCTAACTCTATAAGTGACCATCTCCCTGCATAAACACACAGACTTGCCACTCATCACTGCAATACTCACCAACTTAAACCAGCCAGGAATCTCACAAAATTTAAAGATTTATTTAACAGTATCTTAAGGTCCTTCAGTTGGTCTATACTAAAAAATCTTTCATTAGATGATGCGGTTACAACTTTTAATACCTTTTTTTTTTTTTTTTTTAACTCCCTAAATAACTTTGCCCTTTATGTATAAAACACTCCCCCTGGCTATCCACCCTCACCAAAAACATTATATATATCGGAGACTAGGCTTGGAGGGAGCGGCTAAATAAAAAAAAAAAAAACTTTAAGCAATATAGGGAACTTCATAATCAAGCTAAAACAAATATACAAAGATAAACAATACTATGATCAACTTTAACTTTATCATAAAAATGATCCAAAAAAACTTCTGGTCTTCTATTCGCACGTTACTCAATCCTGGTTCAAAAAAGGATGTGTACCCTCTCAAACCTGCTCCCCTCTTGAAATAGCGACTACATTTAATAAATACTTGATTACTGATGCCCTCACAACAGCACATCAACTTCCCCTACACAAACCTGTAACATATTAACAACTGCCTCCTCCACTACCACATTAATCTCTGAAAAATATAAAACCTGTAACAATATAAACCTTGCTCTACAGCTGCTACAACCTCCCACCTGAATACCTGAAGATGGCAGCAGAAGCCATATCTTACCCAGTAGCTGTCAATCAGTAGATCGCTACAGGAGTCTTATGTCCCAGCCATTTGGAAAAGATCATATCATCCCACTGCACAAGAGAGAAAACTCTACAGAATTCTCTAACTTTCATCCCATTGCAATTCTCTACCCTCTCTCAAAAATCCTAGAAAAATGTATCCACTTTCAACTTCTTTATCACCTCAATGAACAGCTCTTATCCAGTACTCAGCATGGATTTCACCCTGGCCATAGTACAGCTAGTACACTATTAGCCTTTTTTAGATAATGTAAACAAGAAAAGGGACTCTGGCAAACTTATCTCTTCCATATTTTTGAATCTGTCCAAAGCCTTCAACATCTCAGCCTATCCCCTCCTTCAATTCAGTGGTTTAAAAGCTACCTATCTGACAGACAACAAACTGTCGGATGGCAACATAGTTTCTCTCCTTACTTCCCCATTACCAGTGGTATGCCACAAGGCTCAGTTCTTTGTCCACTTCTCTAACATTTTCATTAATGACCTCTATACCCCTTCTAAGCAAGCATCCATTATACAGTCTCTGCTGATGATTCAACACTAATATGTTCTAAGCAAGCATCCATTATACAGTCTGCCAATGATTCAACATCAATATGTTCTAAGCAAGCATCCATTATACAGTCTGCTGATGATTCAACACTAATATGTTATAAGCAAGCATCCATTATACAGTCTGCCAATGATTCAACATCAATATGTTCTAAGCAAGCATCCATTATACAGTCTGCCGATGATTCAGCACTAATATGTTCTAAGCAAGCATCAATTATACAGTCTGCTGAGGATTCAACACTAATATGGTCATCTGACACTCTGGCGCATCTTCTTGAGATCACACAAGAAACATTCATCCATGTTTAAAACTGGCTTCACAATCTCCAGGTATTACTCAACCCCAAAAAAGCAAAACTACTCATTCTTATTCTTCCCCCAAAGCACACATGAAGGGCAAATCCAGCTTCAAAATCGTCTCGCTTAACAATACAGAGAGAGAAATTGTATCCCAAACAAAACTGCTTGGTGTTGCAATTAATGACAACCTCAGATTTGAACTCCACATTCAAAATAACATTAAAAAACTCACTAAAAACTTGACGTGCTTTATAGATATAAAAACTTTCTTACTAACTCTGCTAATACCGCCCTAGCAGCTACTTACCTCTTTCCTTCACTCTTGTATGGTGCCCCTATGCTCAAACTTGCAGGTATCTGTTAAAACTAAACTTGAAATATGCTACTACAACAAAGTTGCCATATTTGCTGCCAGTAAACAGTACCATACACATCACTGTGAGGCCCTTAGAAGTTTGAAATGGCTTCAACTACCCCACTACATGGACTTCATACAAGTAGCTGCTGCCCACAACATCACTTATAAACCACATGCCTGTCCTGCACCAAGTTCTGTTTTCCTTCCTATCACCCAAACAGGCCCCTTCATTCATTCTAATGATAAACAACTTCTCACCATCTATAAACTTCAAAAATCAATTGGAAATGGCCTTTACTGCTACTTTATTGCTAAAAATGGAATTATTCTGTTCCATAGGTTGTTAGAACTGTAACCTCCCATCCTTTCTTCAAGCGTCATCTGAAAGGTTACCTATAAAACTCATGGCTCTGCTCATCCTATGCCCCTGTTTGAACATAAATCTTGTCCACTTTTCTCCACCCCATCTGTACAGATTTTCTACCCATCTTCATCTGGCTATCCTGGCCTGTCTACCACTTTACATAACCTTTTTCCTATCCCCTCCTTCCCATTTATACTAATCTAGCCTAATCTCTTCCCCCTTTATAGTTGCACTTGAAATGAACATGTGACTTTTAATTACGGCCGTGAATTGCCAAAAGGACACAGTCCAGAAATGTATATAGTGTTTACTTTTTCTCATTGTTCTGTTTGTAACATTTTTAGTATATCTCTGTGCCTTACAATATTGTTGATTATTTTTGAAATGTATAATTTTCAGGTGTTTCTTATGTAATGTGTTGGAATTTTTTTTTCTCTAATTGGAGCTTTCCTCCCTAGGCCTCCACTGAAAATTGGCTGTTGTAACACAGTCAGACTTTCCCGATTAAATGTCAATAAATACACGGGAACGGCTCGTGCTGTAGGACTGCAGCCCCCCCCCCACCCTTAAAAAGAATAATAATTGTGTTCCCCCACTGTAGAAAATGAAAATTAAAATAAATAAAAATTCACAAGAGTCTCGGAACTCACACATGCGTGCTGAGTTCCTGACTGCTCTGTTAGGCAGTCCAGAACTCCACGCACGGATGTGTGCTTGCTTGCTTCCTGAACTCCAGACTGCTCAGTTAGGCAGTCTGGATAGGGAAGGAAGGGAACTCCGCCCTGCCAGCCTGTGCGGTGATGATCACACAGACCGGAAGCACACCGAACTGCATCGCCCGCAGGCTGGAGGCTCCAGTCTACTCCCTGGGAAACCCAAAAGAGCCTGCGCCAGCTGTTATGGAGGTGATCGGGCTGCTACGGAGGACAGAATCAGGCAGGCCACTATGGAGAATTGGAAGTGTGTGTGTGTGTGTGTGTGTGTGTGTGTGTGTGTGTGTGTGTGTGTGTGTGTCTGTGTGTGTTTAAAATGCCCCAGTTGCTACATGGTGGTGGGTAGAGAATAAGGCTTGAACCCTGTACCCAACTGGCAAGAGCCTGAATTCCCTACCCACCACCATTTGTAAAATATTTGCAGATTTTTGCCTCATTTGTTCTGTTCCTCATAAAATCTGTGGTTTCTCTCATTTTGTTACTTAACGCAGCCAGTAGTGCAGTGGTAGCATTGTTGCCTGACAGCTACAGGTTGTCTGGTTTGATTCTTGGCTGGGGTGCCTTCTGTGTGGAGTCTGCATATCCTCCCTGTGTTTGTGTGGATTTGCTCTGGTGTCCTGAATGGATATTTGGACTTTATTCCCCCATTATTGGCTTTGTCCATTTTTTTTGTGCCAAGGTTGAGAGCTATGGTGATAACTGAATTCACTGAATATGTTTGGGGGCTGTATTCCCCCATTATTGGCTTTGTTCAGGTGTTTTGTGCTAAGATGTTGATAGCTATGGTGAGAACTGAATTCACTAAATGGTAGCCATTTAAGTTTCAGTCATAAAATAGATGATTTTGCATAGTGGTATGACTGTTTTGCACAGGGTCCTGGGTTCAGTACTTGGCAGTGAAATGTATGGTGGTAACACAGCATTTTATTCTAACAACCTTCCAACATTATACAAGCAATGTTTAAAATGTGTCCCTGTTTTTTGGTCTTTTGCCCCCCCCTCCCCAAATTTTGGATTTTTCCAGATTATTTGTGCTGCAAAGTTCAGAAATGCAGTTGAGTGTCAAGGTGATTTTACAAGAAGCTGAGAGCTGCAGGGGAACAAAAGTTTAGTGCTGCTTATGCCGAGTCTGCTTGCATTGTTAATAGCACAATAGGTACTGTACTTGCTTTTGACACAGAAGGCTTGTGGGTTCTACTCCCACAGTAGGGTAGATGCATTGCTGATACTGTACTGTATTGTAAAGGGGGTGGATGCTGCAGCCCTTTTTGGTGACGACTATGAACCTGTTATCAGTTTGCCATCCATTCCCTATTGCAATATTACTAGCTTATTGTTTTTTCAATGCATCATAGGTAATTTATTCCTCAAGGGCAACAGGCACTTTATTTGTAGATGAAACAATGAAATATAAAGTTGTTTGCTAGCAGCAACCTCTTCATTAGTTACAGATTTCTTTAATGTGGAATTATTTAAATGAGTTTTACTTCAGAGATTGTGCATATTTACTGATACTGGTGGACTGTAGAAGGTTGAATAGACTTTTATGATAGAAATGTTCTGAATTGGGCAGTTTTGTTGTTATTGGTGCATGCATTTTGTTTCATTGTCTACAGGAAAAATGTTCTGAATTGGGCAATTTAGTCATTATTGGTGCATTCTTTTTGTTTCATTGCTTACTGGAAAAATGTTGAAAACAAATTTCAAATGCCCTCTAACAACTGTACTATATTGTACAAGGAATATAATTTCAAATGCCCTCTAACAACTGTACTATATTGTACAAGGAATATAATTTAATACAATCAGGAAGGTGTATCAATGACCACGTGTATGTTTCACGTCCAAGGGGCCTATGATTTGAAAACAGTCCAAAGTTAATCTTTATCTGCCACTGGCAAAATGTATTTTCTTTGAATGTGGGTTTCAATGCTGTTTCAATGAATGTGAATTTCAAGGACAGAGAAGCTTTAATGCCAAGTCTGTTTTCATTGTGAGATTGCATTGCTTTATTTAGCAGATGTCTTGGTGTCTGTGCTGTAAAATGCAAAATAAAACTTTCAAATGAAGTCCAAATTATAGTAGAAGTAAAGCAGTATGCACATTAGTGTTTATGGTAAATGGGGTGAAATGGCCAAGTAATGCTTCATTGGAATGGCTGCAGGGGGGAGGCTCCATTTGACCATGATTTTGTGAGGAGGAAGGGCAGCAAACTCGGACAGCCCCGGCTGAACTATACCTCTCAACTGTCCAGATTTTCACAGAATGAATAGATTTTTGCTTCTTGATTTTGGTTTGTTCCTCATAAAATGTGTGGTTTTATGGCAAACAATTTTGGAATTAAGTCACTAAATAATGACAGACACTGAGTTTCAGATGCCATAACCTTCAGAAAAATGCATGCTAAAGCAAGACCTGTTATTCCATCAATTGTCTCAGTTTATACAACAATTTATATAATTTATATGTTTCCCCCAGTATATATAGTTTAGAATTTAGTTCCATCTAGTGTGCGTTACTATAATTGCATTTTTATTTAATTACTAAATTGTAAATTGCTTTTTCATACTGAGACTTGCATTTTCTCTTTGTGGGCGTTCTTTCTATGCTTTTAAAGTGAGGTTTCTGTGCTCTGCTCAGGTGGCAGAATCTTGATAGAGGCCTGTTGTCTAGGCTGGTAGTTTTGTTTGAGTTTCCTGTGTTTCTGACAGCCAATTTCTGCTGATTGTCTTCATTATTATTGAGAGTAACAAGGCCTCCTGACCTTCTGTAGTACGAGTGATTGGGTAATCGCAGGGGCTGAGTAGTAATTTGATCTTCCAACTCTTCCATTCTTACTACTATATAAACCCCGTGTCTTGTAAAGGTTGTGCTTGTATTGCTCAGGCTCTGGATTGCATTGCATAAGTGGAAATTCCTTATGATTCAAAGAGCAGGATAAGTTATTTCTTACACTTATTTCACTGAACTGCACTTCTGAAACTCTTTTTTTATAATTGTGCTATACAGTTGATCAACTACATTTTGCACTGTTATAAAGCTTTTTGTATTGTTTCACTGCATTTATGTACTGTTTTATACTATTTTAACTGTATTTTCCATTGCTAATTGCATGTTTACTGAATTGCTTAACTGTAAACTGCTTTTTCATACTGAGAGTTGTATTTTCTGTTTGCGAGTGCTTTATCCGAGCTTTTCTGTGCATTTTTGATAATTGTCTGTTTACAGTTAAAAATATTCTCTAGAGTCTGCTCCTTGATCTGTTTAAAACTTTAATTTAGTGGCTACAGCTAGGAACTGTAATTTTTCCTACCCCACCCTCCCTAGTGTTGTGTGTTCTTATACTTGGTGGCTTTGCAGTTGCCTGCCCATACTGTATATTTGATCTGTGACACTCCTCCCAGTCTAATGTCATTAGTTCACTCAATCTAATAGAGAACATTTGTGAAGGCCAACCCACTCAGATTCTTAATGTTGAATTAACTTCTGTTCCAGCTTTCTCCATTTCCACTTTTACTGGAAAAAAAATTCTAAGCTTGCTTCCCCCCTTTCCTGTGGCAGGTCTTGTCCAGATACAGATTTGCTGTGTCCAGGACTGTTTGTGAGCTCCTACCACCCCCCCCCCCCCACACACACACACACACTCACACACACACACACACACACACACACACACACACACACACACACACACACACACTCTCACACACACACACAGTGTCAGTTATCTGGGGTTAAACTATTCTTGGTGCCATAAAGTCTGTTCTTCAAAATTTCCCTTGCAACTAGCCAGCTTTTTAGTTTTAGCACTCAAATTTGTTTCTTTGAGCTCAGCACTTGTTCATAACTCATTGTAAGCATTAAATAAGTTACAAATTACTACAGCACTCTACTTTCCTCACTTGTCTAGAGGAAAACAGTTTTTAGTACTTAATAAATAAGCACCTATTCAGGCATGTCTAAAGGTCAGCTCCCGGTGTTTTCTCCTGACTACCTGATGAATCTGGGCATCTTGGGACAGTGCAGCAATTGCCTCATGCACACAGACAACCCTCTCCTCCTACCACCCAACACTATGACCTGTGAGAGATGCACTTGTATAGCCAAACTGGAAGCAAAACTCTCTTCACCAAAGACTGGCCTAGGCAGTCAAGAGGAGAAGGTAAACACTTGCACTGCACCACACTCATCACATAGTCCCTCAAAACCTACACCACCAAAACACACACATAGAAGCACAAAACACACACCTACATTTGCGGAGGCTCTCGGTACAAATCTGCCCAAACAGAGACCTCCAAAGCAGAAATGCAAGCAACCTCCACCCCCCAACACAACCCAAATGACACACAGCCCACATACTCAGTGTGCCACTCAACTACAGCCCATAAGGCATAACGTACCCAACACACTAGTCATAGGTGACTCTATAGTCAGGCACACTGATGCTCCACTCACCAGGCTAAACAAGGAAAAAGTTACTGTCAGCTGCCTGTCAGGTGCCAGGATCCATCACCTAATGCACGCATTTGGGTCACTTCACAACAAGTACAAATATGACTCTCATTGTCCATGTTGGTGTGAATGACCTGAGACGTACCTCCCTGGACTACATGAAAAGAGACATGGAGGAGCTCTCTGATCTTGTAGCCCTGGCGGGTATGACCCTAGCCCTGAGTAGCATCCTGCCATCACCCAAAATGATACCACAGTACAAGGACAAAATGATTGACTTTAACAATTGGCTAAGCTTCTGGTGTCATTCTAAGGGAATCCAGTATCTGTCTGCCTGGGATGACATGATCGACATACCACGCTGCTTTTCCAGAGATGGCCTGCACCTGTCGCCCTTGGGATTCCGGATACTGGCAAAGGCTGTGGCCACCCCTATAGTGCCTTTTTTAGGCAAGGTTCAAATGAATTCACCACCGTAACAGGCTTTTCCAGAGATGGCCTGCACCTGTCGCCCTTGGGATTCCGGATACTGGCAAAGGCTGTGGCCACCCCTATAGTGCCTTTTTTAGGCAAGGTTCAAATGAATTCACCACCGTAACAGGTACAAGCAAGCAAAATCTGATGGTAATGCTACTCAATGCTAGAAGTCTAAACCTCAAAATGCACTCACTCGAGGCACTCCTTAAAATAAAGAACATTGACATCTGTGCAGTGACAGAGACCTGGTTCAAAACTCCAGAGAACACCCCTGCATTACCAGGCTATAATTCATACCACACCTTTCGGCCACCAAACCCGGACCGAAACACTAAAGGTGGAGGTGTGTCCATATTCATTAAGGATATCCACACCTCCAAGCTAGTTGCTCAGCATAATGCATCAGAGATTATCCAAGTTCAGCTAACTCTGGGCAAAACTGCAATCCAGATTGTAGCTTGCTACAGACCCCCCACCATGCCTCAGGATTCCCAGTCCTCTTTTTTTCTTGATGCACTGGAAAATATTAAGGTATAACCCAACACTCTAATAATGGGTGATTTCAACTACCCTTCCATTAACTGGGAAAACTACTATGTACCAACTCTTTTGCTCAACGTTTTCTGGAAATCGTCAATTCCAATGCCTTGGATCAACTTATCCACACCCCCACCAGGGGCAGCAGTATCCTAGACTTGGTCATCACCAACATGGGTGACTGGTGTTCCACACCAGAGGTCAGCTCTTCGTTGGTCAGATCTGACCACAAGCTAATCACCCCAGACATCCACATCCCGCTCCCACCCCCCATTAGGAAAACAACCGTAAAAAATGTCTCCAAAGCCAACTTCATGCTTCTTAAGACAGAAGTGGCAAACATCACGACACCCATGCAGATGAACAATAGAGGTATGACTGCTGAATCTTACACAAATGCACTTTATAAGCATTTACACGAGTGCATGGATTGTGCTATCCCTAACAGAACCAAGATGCTATCCTCCAAAAAAATTAAGCCAATCTAGTGGTCTTCTGCCATAAACAAACTGCAATAGAAGAAAGAAACTGTTGCAAAAAGAGTAAAATCCCATGATTGGAAGAGCTCCCTGGTCAGCCTCAGTAAGAAGCTGAGATCCCTCATAAAATCCTCCAAAGCTAGTTATGAAAACAAAATTGCCACTGATTCTAAAGACAACCACAAAGCATTCTATAGCTATGTCAAGAATCTCAATGGCAACACTCCAGATCTGCTCTGAGTTACAGCACAATGACACTAAATATACAGAACCAACTAATATTGCCAACATCCTGGCAGACGGGTTCAGTGCTAACTTCTCACCCCTAAAGGGCTCATCTTTATACCAGAAGAATGCAAAGCTCCTGTAATCACGGCTGCACAGGTAAAAAAACTCACTCTCCAAAGCCAAGAACACAGCATCCATGGGACCTGACAACATCCCAGGCTGCCTTCTGCATGAACTACAGAATGAACTGGCACCCCACCTAAGTACCATATTCAATCATAGCGTCACCTCAGGCTTTGTGCCCATTGAATGGTGCACCGCGACAGTTATCCCACTCCACAAAGGGGGGGGGGCACAACAGACCCTGGGAACTACCGCCCCATTAGCCTGACGAGTCTGGTGACATTGGAGATCTCCAAACTCTGGACCCCACACAGTTTAGGTTTGTAAAAGGCAGATCATGTCTCCTAAACCTGATAGACTTCTTTGAAGTAGTCACCAAAGCCATAGATGAGGGTAAGGTGGTTTACACAGCCTATCTAGAGCTCGTCAAGGCGTTTGACACCATCCCCCACTCTGGAACTATAGATAAACTCACTAAACTAGGTATGAATCCCTATGTCACAAGATGGGTTGCCAACTGGCTTACTGACAGAACACACTGTGAAAGTAGCAAACTCCAAATCAGACTTCAGACCAGTGACAAGTGGAGTACCACAGGGTTCAGTCCTGGGTCCTCTCCTGTTAGCCTGTACTTCAGAGAAGTAGATACCAAACACAGAAGGTCTTTGGCTAACTAAATTCGCAGATGACTGCAAACTAGGAGCCATAATCAAAACTCCTAATGATGTGCCCTTGTCACCACAATAAACAGAACATGCTGGAGGGATAGATTCCTGTCCCAAAGACTTCCCATACTCTGGAACAGACTACCTATCTATGTCAAACAGAGCTCCTCATTAGCACTCTTCAAGAAAAATCTTGATGATTGGATGGGTAATAGGAAATTCACCCCGGGGATCACTTCTGTGGTTCTGCTTGACAGGGGCACAGGAAAATAATTTGCTTGGGTGGCGAAAGCCAGAGTACCTTTTTGGCTAGGCTTGTATAGGCCCTAGGGCCAATAACCTAGTACTTACCTATGAACCTATTTGGCCTTGTCCAGCTTTCCTGCATTAACAGGTTGAGAGGTATGAGCAAATAATTTGCTATATAGAATTAGGCATATCCAAACCACTCTACTGTCCCTGATTTTGGCTCAAAATGTTGCTCTTCCCCTAATAATCCCACCACGTTTTCTTCCAAAATTGCCATTTTGCGGAGGGCTTACAATTAAGAAAGAACTGTAATAATCAGTTATAGATTACTTTTATTTCAGAAATGCATGTAGATTCTTTTATTTTGTCAGCTGCTTATGTTAGCAGTACTAATATTAAAAAAGTGTCCTTTTTTGACAGGTTCCCAGCTGTATTGTGTGGCTATTTTATATTTTTGCATCACATTTTTGGTCCATTTTTCATAAAATTGTGGGTTTTTTTGGCAAATTAGTGGCAAATCATTAAAGACTGAAGTTGGAAAATAATGACAGACATTTGAGTTTCAGATATCGTACCTTTCAGAAAATTCATACTAATGCAAGACCTACTATTCTATTATCTTTCTAAGTTTATAAGAGCAATATTTAAAAAATGTCCTCATTTATGGGCCTTTGTCCCACTTCTTATCTATGGCTCTGTCCACATTTCTTGTTCTGAGGTTGAGAGGTATGACAAATGTGTCAGGGCCATCACAGTCAGCCAGAGACTTTTCAAATTGTGACATACTTGTTGCACCCCACTCCCCCATGTAGTGACTCTGGATGTGTCCAAGCAAGGCAATGAGCAGTTATACAGTGTAAATGTGCAGAGTATCCCCCCATCCAAGGTAGACACAAATGCTACTTTTATTCTGTCCTTGATTTTGCAGAATGTTCTGGTTTCTGTCATATTTTATACTGTTAATTTATGCTTATTATTACTCGGAAAGTGCCTGTTGCTCTGTGTTTAAGTAGCAATGCTTTGACCATCAGGTAAGCTTGTCTGAGCTTGTAAGATGCAAGTAAGCTTTAATAAGCATACTGTTAAAGAATTGCCAACATTGAAAGCCTTTCTGTTGTTGCCATGAAGAGAATACTTGTATAACTAGATAATGTATAAGCCTTTGGTATTGAAATGCATATGACAGTATTTGTAATAAAGGACAGGATTACATTATTTAAGAAACTCATTACATTTGTTGGAGACTTGCAGTCTTTACCTGTAAACCAAAGATGTGTGGTCCATTACCTGCACAGTAATCCTTTAAGCAATGTATATTGAGCTTGTTTCTTGTTTGCTTTTCATTTTTTACTTTGATCATGTTTTCCCCATTGAAACAAGTAGTTGTCAGGCAGCAGGTCTTTTTTGGATAAGAAACATTTTTTGCTACTTTCAGCATGTTACTTGGTACTTTAATAAAGCTGAATATAAATTATAATTAGAACTGCAGTGCAAGGAGAAGTAGTTTGAGTTGAGTGCTGCTTGTTTTTCTTATACTTGATTTTGACTGGCATTCCAGTAATGTATTTAAAAACAAATTTATTTTTTTCTTGCCTCACAACCTTTTTGTTTCCATCTAGCTATTAAGTAAGATGTCATGCAGCCAATGCATTGAAATATTTTTCTTCTACACTTAATTTTGTCTTGCTTGGGCTCTCATAATGACGGTTTTGCACCCAAGGCAGCGTATGTAATTAAAGTTACAGTTTTTGTGGTTTTGAGCATAGCTCCTCCCCTTTCTAGTTGGCCCCACCCCTTCCCATTGACCCCCCCACCCATTCACCTGTCTCCTGCAGCCTCCCTTTGATGTGAAGTCACCAGCTGCCACTGTAAATAAATAAATAAATAAATAATGGGAGAATGACTATAAGAGCAGAATACTATCAACAGTAACCAACAGAAATATAAATTAGGATTCCTTTGCCATTTTAGCATTTTTGTGATTTTCCTGTGTGGACTATTAAACTAATGAGTGAGCATTTTTTTCAGTTTACTTTTGTTTTTACCAAGTGTTTGTTTTCTGGATCTTGTAGGTTGATGGGTTTATAACAGGCTAACAACCACGGCTGTCTTTACAAGTCTAGCCATGTAACCCAACCCAGTTTTGTTCTTAAGTTCCTTGGAAGCCTATATGGTGGGTTATGTTAGTAAAGAGTTAGCCAAGGATTATGTGGGGAGTATGTTATCTGGGGATTAATTTGCTTACTGTTTACCTCTCTCCATCAGAGTTATGAGGGCCAGACTGAGGGTGAATTTGTGATTTTCCATCAAGTGATCAAGGTTTCTTTTGAATACGGTCAGGAATGAACTCTGCTTTATATAAATGAGGAGTTTATTCCATATCACAGGGATCCTTTGAGACACATCGGTCTTACCAGCATGTTCTATTATTTATGTTGCAGGCAATGTTCAGGTCCTTGGATCTAGTGTTTGTGGTGCTCCTTGTTTTCTAGATGTGCAATCGATGCATCAGAGCTGGATCTGAGGATGCCTTATATGCATAGATCGCCTCTCAGTAACCTGTAGGAGACTAAGTACAGAGATAGGGCCTTAAGGGTATATGTGGTGGACAGGGTATTCATACCCTGGATTCTCCTGGTGAGGAACCTTTGAGTGCCTTCCAAATGTTGCATATGCCTGGTTGGGTACATGCCAGAGCAGTAGCATTGTACTCTATGACGAGTCTGATAAGGGCTGAGTGGATCTTGCTTATGAGTTGGATGACATAGAATAATTTTCTCATTGTTACATTTTGGTCAAAGGCCAGATTACTGTCTACATATGTTCATAAATCCCTAACTACTGGGTCAACTCTTAGGCGTGTTTTATCAGTACAGTAATTAAATTGGGTGGACGATTTCCCAAAGGGCACTATAATGCATTTCTTCACATTGAGTTTTAATCTATGGCTTTGTTTGTGTTAGACTGTCTTGTTGGATGTTGCTGTCTTGGGGGGGAATCTATAATAGCTTCCAATTTACAGTCATCTGCCTTTGACATTAAAGTTATACTTTTGAGAAGTAAATGCAAAACTGGAGTGAGGCCAACACGGAGCCCTGGGGTACCCTGCTGGTGATCAGTCTCCTGGTAGAGATGGTCTCACTGATCCTGACAGCTAGCCAGAAATCCAGTGAGTTATTTAGGGATTTATGCCTAGTTCTTAGAATCTGTCAACAATATCTGAGTGGGGCATTGTATCGAACACCTTGGCCAGGTCAGTGTAGGCAGTATGCACTATTTTCCCATCGTCCATAGCCTTGGTGTGTCCCTCTCAAAGAAGTCCACCAGGTTGAGTAGGCAAGACCCTTCTCTTAACGCCAAATTGGGATGGGTCCAGTGTCTGTAGGCCAAATTGGGATGGGTCCAGTGTCTGTAGGTCTCCCACATCCTTGTTGATCATTTCCATGATAATTCATTTCATGGCTTTGCATATCAAACTTGTCAGATCGATGGGTCTGTAGTTCCTAGGGTTGGTTGATGGTCCACCCTTATGAAGAGGGATGACCATTGCAGCCCTACATTCAGTTACTCAGTGAAGGTTTTGCCATTTACCACCAGTTATGCACACTGCTGAGTGTTACCTTTTAGGTTTCTGACATAGCTGAAAAAGGCCTTGTGATTGTCCTTGGCCTGGGAGTCTATTCTGACCTCATAACTGGCCTTGTTGAACTTTATTAGACCTCTTAGTTTCTAGTTTAGTTGAATCGGAGAGCTCTTTTTTTCTATGAGAGTTGCTGTTTCATATTTTGTTCATGACTTTTCTTTTCTTTTGTTGTACACCATGTAAGGTAACGATTCCACCAGTGGTGTATGTTTTTGGTGTTAGATTTCGGCTTACTTCTAGTAGGTATGGCAATCTCAATGCAGCCAGTACAAGGTAAAGTGCTTCTGTAAATCTGCATAGGTAGCTGTGTTCTTGAGACTGGGGGAGCTATAATTTTTGACAGACATTCACTTAATAGGATGTAGTTTGCTTTAGAATAGTTCCTAACTGTTACAGGTTTAGCTGGGTTTTCTGGGTTGATTTTTATTTTGAGGAGACAGCGAGACAGCTTTGTGGTCTGACCTCACCAATGAGGATATGACAAGATGGGGGGGGGGTTGCAACACTGTCCCATGTCGGTGAGTACTAGGTCCAATATATTTAGATCTGTGGTTGAAGTGCACACTATCTGGTGTTGATAAAGTCCAAGAAACATTGTGCCTGTGAATTAAAGGCATTGTATGTTTCCCAGTCCATAGAGGGGCACTTAAAGTCTCCAGAGAATAAGGTAAATGGTAAGCCCCTCTAGTAAGTCTAGTTAAGAGTTGTGAGCTTTGTGGGTCATAGAGGGTGACTTGTAGTTGGCCAGGACATGATTAGGAACCTTTTCTATGGAGACCTTGAAGTGGATGAACTCCAGGGCATCATCTTGTTTAACCTGAAGTTGTATTGCTAATGTAGATTGATACACCTCCACCTTTAGCCTCTGTCTGTGCTGCTTTTGGTCTGTGTGTGTGGAAGGCACTGTAGCCTTCCACTATTAAGAGTGCTTTCTGCAGCTTTAAAATAAGTCTCTGACAGCACAGAGGTCTGCATTCTCCAGAGTGAGAAGAGCTTGTAGAGTGTGAAAGTTCTTGTTTAGACTCTGAGCATTGAGCAGTAACACCTTAAGGTTGCCTTGATTTTTTTTTGTTTGTTTTCTGTGTTTGTAGTTTTGTTATTTTGACATTGCCTAAAAAAGGCTCTGAGGGTGGATAACGTTTTGGCCAATATTGAAGAGCCCAGGGGGGACATGTGTAGACCATCCTTGGTAAAGCAGCGTGGTCTGCTAACCATGCTATGCTAATAGATATTGGATTTCACTGTGGTGATACCAGAAACTAAGCCAGTTATTAAAATCTATTCTTGGTGAAGGTAGAATGCTGCTCAGTGCAAGGCATGTACCTGTCTGTGACATATATACAGACAGATCCATAGTATCTCTCTCTGTATAGTCCATTGAAGTATGTCTCGGGTCATTTACACCCACAAGGACTATGATAGAATTATATTGGTACCCGTGGTGCAGTGAACTGAGTGACAGCATGATATGACGGATCCTTGCTCCAGATAGGCAACTAGCCATTATCTTCTTGTCCGGCATGGTGAGAGGGGCATCTGTGTGTTGTAGAATAGAATCCCTTGTGATAAGAGTACAAGGTAAAGTATTTCCTTGCCTGCTGGGCTTTGTTCTTGGTAGATCAGATCATTGGGTGTAGGCTTGTATATGGTATTAGGTGTTGCTTTTGGTTTGTGCTTTAGTGGTTGCTGAGTATAGGTGCTACCGTTTGACAGCTTAAGAAGTCTTTTAGGTATGGAGTGGTTTCTATTAAATGCCTCAGCATAAGAAAGTATGTGTGTGCTCTGAGCAGTATGTGTGAAGGATGTAGTGTGTGTGTGTGTTATTGACAACCTTGTATGCAAGTGAGATTTTTGCCAACAAGGAAGTTATGTATGTAAATCTGTTGCATACTGTGTTGGTTTCTTTAAAGGTTAAAAGGTTGTTGGAGTACGTGTGAAAATTGCTACATTGTCTCAGGATCCCCATATCTACCAAGCTGGAACAGAAATATTAGAAAATTGCAAATCCATGTTGCCAGGACCCGCATCAGGGTTGGGCTATTATGATTTTGGTTGTTTTTTACAGGGGTTACCTGAGTGGTGTCTAGGATTAACATTAGATGTTAAATAGTGTTATGATCCTAAACTTAGCTACACACAAAGCCTTTCTGTGTTGCAGGTTAAAGTCCTCAGCACTAGTTTTATAGGTTTGCTACTATACAGGGTACTGCAGTGAGCAGTTCTGTGAAAAAGCACCTAATTTTATAGCAGTCCAATAAAAGCTGAAAACTAACTCCCATACCCTCTAGCCAGTAAACAACAACACTTTTAAGATTCCTGGAATGCTTCTCAACTCACAGAGGACCAGTTAAGTGCATTTTGCCACAAGTTGGATGATCCTTAAACTTAACGTAAAAGCACAACAAAAGGAGCTGAAGCACAGATTAATAACAAACAACCAAGTCCATAATAAGCCCTCTGTCTGATGGAACAATCTCACTTCAAGCCTCCCTGTGTGCTTCACAGCTCAGACTGAACAGTCTACTTTACTACTACCACTATTTATTTATTGACTGATTGATTGATATTCGATTACCAGGAAAGTCTAACTGGGTAGAAGCCCTTTTTCAGTGGAGGCCCAGGGAGAAAAACTCCAAATTATTACAAAACATTTTAAGAAGAATAATTTTACAGTCTTCAAAAATAAAACAAAAACACCTGCAATTTAAATAGCCTAGTACCAACCTAAAAAACACCTGCAATTTAAATAGCCTAGTACCAACCTATGAACCTATCAGCCCTAGGGCCTATACAAGCCTAGCCATAACAATTCTCTGGCTGTTTCTTCCCACACTATTTACTTCACTGGACCCCTGTCTAGCAGGGCGACTGACGTGATCCCCGGGGTGAATTTCCTTTCTCCCATCCAATCGTCAAGGTTCCTTTTGAAGCGGGCCAAAGAGGAACTCTGCTTGACATGTATGGGCAATCTATTCCAGAGTCTGGGGAGTCTCTGGGTCAGTAACCTATCCCTCCAGCATGTTTTGTTTTATTGTGATGACAAGGTTTAGATCCCTGGAGTGTGTGGCTCTGAGGGATTGGGATTTCTTTGTGTAGCATGTCCAACAGCTCTGGGTTTGACATGGCCTTGTATGTTAAGCAGAGATCGCCTCTGAGTAGAAGATATGCGACAGAGTATAACTGGAGTTTTTTAAGGCGGTCAGCGTAGGGCATCTGCTTTAGGCCTGTGATTCTTTTAGTGAGGTATTTCTGCAGGATTTCCAGTTGTTGCAGATGTCTCGAGAGATACATACCAAACAGGGCATTGTATTCTATAATGGGTGTAATGAGGGATGAGTACAGTGGGACAATGACCTCCTTTTTTCTGGATGAAAAGCCCTTAGTGATGAGGTGTGCCATACAGAAGGATTTCCTGACTCTTGTGGCAATGTGGTTATCGAAGGTAAGACCACTGTCCACCTGTGTCCCTAAGTCTCTTATCACACTTTCGGTGTTTAGTGTACTGCCACCTATATGGTAATTCATGAGTACATGTTTTTCCCAAAGGGGATAACTATACATTTCTTGGCATTGAGCTTGAGCCCATGGCTCTGGCACCAAGCATCTGTTTCTGTAAGGCCCTTTTGTAGAGTATCCACATCATTTGGGGATTCAATAATGGCTCCCAGTTTGCAGTCATCTGAGGACTTTGTTATCCAGAGTCCCTTAGTGTTGGCCTGTACTTCAGAGAAGTAGATGCCAAACAAGAGCGGTCCCAGGACTGAACCCTGAGGTACTCCACTTGTTTGGAACTGGATTTGGAGTCTGCTACTTTACAATGTGGGTTCTATCAGTAAGCAACCCATTGGATGACGTAGGGATTAATGCCCAGCTTAGTAAGTTTGTCTATGATTCCAGAGTGGGGGATGGTGTCAAAGGCCTTGGCAAGGTCTAGATAGGCTGTGTGGACCACCTTACCCTTGTCCATGGCTCTGTAGACTGATTCGAAGAAGTCAATCAGGTTCAGGAGACAAGATCGTCCCTTCACAAACCCAAACTGGGTGGGGTCCAGTGTTTGAAGGTTGCCAATGTCTTTGTTTATAAGTTCCATGATAATACACTCCATGGCCTTGCAGATAAGGCTTGTCAGACTGATGGGACGGTAGTTTCCAGGATCCAAGGTGGATCCCCGCTTGTGGAGTGGGATAACTGTAGCTCTGTGCCACTCAGTGGACACGAAACCTGAGGTGACACTTAGGTGAGGTGCCAGTTCATAGTGTAGTTCATGTAGTACACAGCCCGGGATGTCATCTGGTCCCATGGATGCAGTATTCTTAGCTTTGGAGAATGCGTTTTTTACCTATGTGGCTGTTATTACTGGAATTTGGCAATCTTCCGGTATTGAGATGGGCCATTTAGGAGTTGAGAGAGGGGTGAAGTTGGCACTGAATCGATCTGCCAGGATATTGCCAATATCCTTGGGATCAGTATATTTAATGCCATTCTGTTTTAGCTCAGAGCAGATCTGAGCATTGCCATTTCGATTCTCGACATAGAATGCCTTGTGGTTGTCTTTGGAATCTTTGGCAATTTTATTTTCGTAACTAGCTTTGAAGGATTTTATGAAGGATCTCAGTTTTTTACTGAGGCTGGTAAGGAGGTTTTTTGCATCCTGGGATTTTCCTGTTTTCTGCAACAGTTTCTTCCTTTTGTCGTAAAGTTTGTTTATGGCAGGGGGCCACCAGATTGGCTTCCTTTTTTTGGATGAGAGCATCTTGGTTCTATTTGGGATGGCACGATTCATGCATGAGTGGATGTGCTCGTACAGTGTCTTAGTGTAGGATTCAGCTGTTGAACTTTTTATAAGTTATATGACAATCAGTTAATATTTAGAGAAATTTCAGACAGTTTGTATAGAAATTAAAGCTAATTAGTGTAATACAAACAGGAATTACAATATGAAGTGAGGGAAAAACAGGCTTATGGTATATTTAGAAAGAAAGTCATGGAAGAGAATTTGATAGAAGTAAGGCAGTAAGTGAAGAAGGGAGAGTAAGGAGCTATGAGAAATGAAAAGATACTTATTCACATTTAGGGACATAGTTTATCCTGGTTTTGAGCATGAACAGAGCAAGATTTTAGCCTGTGTTTTGCAGGCATCATGCTGTAAAAGGAAAGAATAGTGTTTGTGAGTATAAGCACATCAGTACGTTCTATACACACAGTTTCATACAACCGGCTGGTCTGTGTGCTGTAAGTGGTCTGTAACACACACACATGCATACCTATAAGCACTGCTCCTATAGTTGTAGTACACTGTGCCTATAGATAGCATGTCCAGCTCACAGCTGACATCAGGCAATGGCCTGCTACAAACCTCCTTTTATCAGCTATCATCTGTGTGCTGAGTGACAGTGGCTGACCTTCCACATGGCAGGACTTTGTCTATATAAGGTTATACATGTAAGCAGATAGTATAACTACCTATATAGACAGGGATGAATAGGGATAATGAGTGTAGAAACAAACAACTGTGTAAGGTAGCTAAGCTATAGGCACAATCCTCGTTCAGTGATAAAAATTGAGTATTTCAGCTGCAGAGTGTGGTAACCCGCTACACAGACCTATTCTGTGTTTGTGTCCTAAGCATCTGTTGCTGACAAAAGCACCATCCTTAGCCTTTCTGCATGGATTACATAACCATTTATATGGCATAAAGCACAGAAAGTGCATGTACCCAAGGTACAGCATAATCTCCCTCACAGTGTCTGCACATCTCCATAATTCTATGCACTGGGAAGTATATCCTCTCCCCAGAAATAGTTCCAACACACACACTGCAAGTATAGCAAACATATGATAAGAACTGCAGGAGTGCAATTAAAGTAGTCGGGGCCTGTGTCTACAAAGGGCTTTACAACAGCCTACCCACAGCCACAAAAAAAAAAACAGCTGCATATAACCAAACAGTAGTACTGTCCTTCAATATGATTTGTAGAGATTAAATTGACATAGAAATTTGTTATAAACCTGTTACTGAAGTTACACTGTTACATGTCCAAAGTCATTCATGTTGATTATTGAGTTTTACTTGTCAGTTATAATAGGTTCATAGGTTCATACTAGGCTATCTGCCCTAGGGCATTTATAAGCCTAGCCAGAGTGTGTTTGGCTTTTGCCACCTATTTTAAATTAATTTTGTTATGCCCTTTTTCGAGGTTAGTATACTGTGCCTCTGTCTAACAGTGACACAGAAGTGATACCCGGGGTAAACCTATGATCTCCCATCCACTCATCAAGATTCCTCTTGAAGAGAGTCAATGAGGGACTCTGCCTAACCTGGATTGGGATTTTATTCCAGAGTGAAGGGAGCCTCTGGGTTATGACTCTGTCCCTCCAGCATGTCCTATTTATTTCAGTGCTGAGGTTGAAGTGTCTCGAGCGCGTAGCTCGATGGGATTTGGATTTTTTGAGGTGCAGCATGTCCATTAATTCCGGGTTGGACATGGCTTTATATATCAGGCACAGATCGCCTCTGAACAGGCGGTATGCCACTGAGTAGAGCTGGAGTTTCTTTAACCTGGCAGCATATGGCATCTGTTTGAGCCCTTTGATCCTCTTGGTGAGGTACTTTTGGGGTCTTTCCAGTTGCTGCAGGTGTCTGGTAAGGTACATCCCAAAAGGGACATTGTACTCAATTATGGGCCTGATGAGGGATGAGTAAAGCGGCACGATAACCTCCCCTGATCTAGATGTGAATCCCTTCATGATTAGGTGGGCTATATAAAATGTTTTTCTAACCACTTTGGCCACGTGGTTGTCAAATGAGAGATTGCTATCAACTTGGGTCCCCAGGTCCCTAATTACTTCTTCTGTACTTAATGGATTACCACCTATGTGGTAATTTGTGGGCACTTTGTTTTTGCCAAAGGGGATGACTGTACACTTTTTGGCATTTAGCTTGAGGCCATGGCTCTGGCACCAGTTGTCTGTTTCTATGAGGTCCTTTTGGAGGATGCTTGTGTCGGCTGGAGAGTCAATTATGGCACCCAGTTTGCAGTCATCTGTGAACTTGGTCAGCCACAGTCCTTCCGTGTTGGCCTGTACCTCCGAGAAATATATACCGAACAAGAGAGGTCCCAGGACTGAGCCTTGTGGGACACCACTTGTAACTGGTTTGGAGTCTGACATGGCTCCAGCAATTATAACCATGTGGGTTCTGTCCTTGAGCCAGTTTGCAATCCATCTAGTGACATAGGGGTTTATATTTAAGCTGGTGAGCTTATCTATAATGCCCGAGTGGGGTATTGTATCGAAGGCTTTTGCAAGGTCCAGGTAGGCTGTGTGGACCACCTTCCCCTCGTCAATGGCCTTGGTGACTGTTTCAAAGAAATCAAACAGGTTTAAGAGGCAGGATCTGCCCTTAACAAAGCCGAACTGGGTAGGATCCAGTGTCTGTAGGTCCCCAATATCTTTATTTATGAGGTCCATGATGATCCTTTCCATAGCTTTGCAGACCAAGCTAGTCAGGCTTATGGGGCGGTAGTTTCCAGGATCCGTTGAGGCACCACCTTTATGGAGAGGGACCACTGTTGCTGTACGCCACTCTTTGGGCACATATCCTGTAGTAAGGCTGAGATTGAACAGTAGTTTTATGTTTGGGTTTAGCTCTTGGAGTTCATGTAGGACGCAGCCCAGGCCACCGTCTGGTCCCATTGATGCTGTGTTTTTTTTTGCTTTGGAGAGGGCGGCTCTTACTTGAGCATCTGAGATGTCAGGGGGGCAGCACTCTGCTGGGATAGATATTTGCCCTTTTGGTGGGGGGGGAGAAGTTTGTGCTGAACCTGTCAGCTAGGATGTTGGCAATGTTTGTGGGTTCAGTGTATTTTTTGTCATTTTGGACTAATTCTGAGCATATCTGGGAATTACCACCAAGGTTCCTAACATAACTAAAGAAAGCCTTGTGATTATCCTTAGTGTCCTGTGCAATTTTTCTCTCGAAGCTGGCCTTAGACAATTTTATGAGTGCCCATAGGTTTTTGCTAATACTGATCAGTGATGCCTTCCCTTTTTGGGATTTTGCTCTATCATTTAGTAGCTTCCTCCTTCTATTGTATAGTTTGTTTATGGCTGGGGTCCACCAGACAGGACGTCTGCCTTTGGAGGATTGGGTCTTGGTTTTATTTGGGATCGCATGATCCATGCATTCCTGAAGGTGTTTATAGAATGTGTTTATTAAGGATTCTGCGGTCTGGGCCGTATTTTCCACAAGCCCGGGGGCTTTGAAGGATTCCACCTCGGTTTTGAGGAGTGTGAAATTTGCTTTAGAGAAGTTTTTCACTGTGGTTTTCTGGGCAGGGAGTTGGGTCGGGATGTGAATATCCAGTGAGATTAGTTTATGGTCTGATCTTACCAGTGAGGGATACACTTCTGGTCTGGAGCATAGAGTCCCCATGTTGGTGATGATCAGGTCCAGTATGTTTTCCCCTCTTGTGGGAGTGGTAACAAGTTGATCCATAGCATTTGAGTTTATAAATTCTAGGAACCTTTGGGCTAAGGTGTTGGAGCTAGAGTAATTTTCCCAGTCTATGTTTGGGTAGTTGAAGTCGCCCAATATAATGGTGTTTGGAGAGACCTTCATATTTTCCAGTGTTCTCAGGAAGGCCGAGTGGGGTTCCTGGGTTTGGGATGGTGGTCTGTAGCAGTTTGGAGAGACCTTCATATTTTCCAGTGTTCTCAGTAAGGCCGAGGTGGGGTTTCCTGGATTTGGGATGGTGGTCTGTAGCAGGCTGTAAACTGGAAGGCAGTTTTACTCACTGTTAGTTGCACATGGATAGTCTCTGATGCTTCGTGCTTTGCCACCAACCTGGAGGTGTGTGTACCTTTGATGAATATCGATACTCCACCTCCTTTTGTGGTTTGGTCCAAGTTTTGGGGCCGAAAAGCATGGTATGAGGTATAACCTGGTAGTGCTGGGGTGCTCTCGGGAGCCCTGAACCAGGTTTCTGTTACTGCACAGATATTGATGTTCTCTATGCTAAGGAGAGTTTCGAGTGCGTGCATCTTGAGGTTTAGACTTCTGGCGTTGAGTAGCATTACTCTTAGTTTCTTATCCCTTGTGATACCTATGGAGGTGGGTTTGTCTTTTGAGCCTTGCCTAAAAAAGGCACTATGGGGGTAGCAAGAGCCTTTGCCAATATCCAAAACCAGGGGTGACCGGTGCAAGCCGTCCCTAGAGAAGCATCGTGCCTTGTCGAGCATATCATCCCAAGCTGACAGGTATTGGATCCGCTTTGAATGACACCAGTACTTAAGCCAATTGTTGAAATTGATCATCTTGTCTTCATATTGTGGCATCATTCTTGGTGAGGGTAAGATGCTACTCAAGGTCAGGGTCATACCGGCCTGGGCTACATGCTCAGAGACCTCCTTTATGTCTCTTTTCATGTAGTCCAGGGAGGTACGTCTCAGGTCATTCACACCAGCATGGACAATGACTGAGTCATATTTGTACTTGCCTTGGAGTGACCTGACTGTTTGTGTTATGTGGCAGATCCTAGCGCCCAACAGGCTGCTCACCATGACCCTCTCCTTGTTCAGCCTGGTGTGCGGGACGTCCGAGTGCCTGACGATAGAGTCACCTATTACAAGTGTATCAGGTGTGGTGTTTAGTCTTAAGGACTGTGACTGTTTGGCACACTGGCTTTGTGAGATATGTGTTGCACGTGTTTTGTTTTGGGGTAGCGGTTGCTTGGGTGTCTGCTTTGGAGGTCTCTGCTGCTTAGGCAGATCTTTATTTAGAGCCTCTGAGTATGTTTTTGTGTGATTATGTGTTTGGTTTGCTGTCGTGGAAGGTGTATGTGAGACTGGAATTGTAGTGAGTGTGGTTTCCTTCTCCTCCTGACTGGTTATGCCAGTACTGAGTTGAGAGAGCTTAGCCTCCAGTTTGGCTATATGGTTGCATCTCTCACATTTGTTGGGAGGAGGAGAGGGTTGTCTGTGTACATAAGGCAGTTGTAACATTGCCTCAAGATTCCCAGATTCACCAGCTGGACCGGAGAGGAGATTGACAACTGACCTTTGGACATGCTAGAATAATATTGGGAATTCCTTAATAATTGAAAACGAGGGCCATTGGGGAGTGAGGGTGTAGTGCTTTTAATTTTTAGTGCTGACTTATATAATTGCTTTAGTGAGCAAGTGCCAGGTAACTTAAGTGCAATGTGTTACAGGTAACTTAAATGCAAAAACAACAAACAGTAAGTTTCTTTCAAGTGAAACAAGGAAAGAAGTACAGTAAGCAATGCAAATATCACTAGTGATCCACAGAAGTGCTGAGAAGCCGCGTATTAGGTGGAATTAGCGTTCCAGGGAAATAACAAGCAAACCAACAACAAGCATATAAACAAAGCTAGATTCACCAGGCCTGGATCTAGTCTATGCTACGGCAAACAAGGTGTACCAATTTCAGTAAGATATAGTTCAAATATTCAGGCACTATAAACCTTTAACCAGAAATTCCCAGCTCAGAAGGGCAGAGTCCAGCCTCTTCTCCCACAAGAGTGCAGACCACGAACCTTCTTAATGTAAAATAACTGGCCTGAAGCCCAAGTGCTTAAACCAGAACTAATACACTTTAAGAATAACGGACACTGGGCTCTCAGTCAGCAGTTCCCAACTTAGAAGAATGAAAGCTACCTGTCCTGCCACCACAGTGCATGCCACAAAAAACAACTGGTCTGAAGCCCAAGTGCTTAATCCAAAAGACTTAGAATGATAGCTACACTTTAATCGATACAATTGAATACTTTAGAGAATGCCTGGATTAGTGCTCAAGTTACACAAACAAAGCTAGATCCAGCAGGCCCGAATCCAGTCTATGCCACAGCAAACAAGGCGCACCAACTTCAGTAAGAAGCAGCTCAGATATGCATGCACTACAAGCCTTTAACCAGAAATTCCCAGCTCAGAAGGGCAGAGTCCAGCCTCTCCTCCCACAAGAGTGCAGACCATGAACTCTCTTAATGTAAAATAATTGGCCTGAAAGCCCAAGTGCTTAAACCAGAATTAATACACTTTTAGAATAACAGACACTGAGCCCTCAATCAGCAGTTCCCAACCTAGAAGGATGTAAGCTACCTGTTCTGCCACTACAGTGCAGACCATAAACCCTCTCAGTGCAAAACAACTGGTCCGAAGCCCAAGTGTTTAAACCAAAAGGCTTAGAATGAGTTACACCAAGCAGTAATAAATACAATTGAGTACTTTTAAGATGATGCAAAAGTAAAATAAAGTAGGTAGAAACACAAGTACAGTAAAAGCAGATGAAATTTTTTTTTCTGAACAAGTGCTGAGATCAAAGAAACAGATTTGAGTGCTGAAACTAGAAAACTGGCTAGTTATAAGAAAAAAAAACTAAGCTAGAAGGCTTCCCTCCATCACATAAGGGCTTGGGGGCTCAGAAGCCTACAAATAGTCTGTACCACTTAACAGGAAAGGCAGGAAACGAGCTTAATTTTTTTTTTTTCTGTTTCCCAGATGCTCTCTTTGTACACAGTAGGAGTGCCTGAAATCAGAATATGATCTCACTGCACTCAGTTGAGTGAGCAAATGAGATGGGCCCAGGAGGAGTATCCAAACACAAATTTACAAGAGGGGCGGGCAGTTTCAAGGCCACTGATTAACACAAAAACAAAAACAGGGAGGGTGGGTGAGACTAAATAATTTGAGTGGGCACTTTACTGTGCATATTGATAATTGAATGGCATTGTGTATGGGGAAATACATACAGTTGTTCATGTTGTTAAAAGATTAATAAGCCAAAGTGTGAATTGTTATACTTACAGGGGCATGTAGGTCAATATCCCTGGGAGTGTGGTAATAATCTGTACAAATACAATGCGCACACACACACACCCCTTCTGAATGCCGAGGACTGCAATATTACCTGTACAATGTGCACCACTTGTACACTGCCAGAAACATATAAGGCAATACACCTGTGAGTGTGGAGACATCTGTGCTTTGAACACTTTCATACCTTATTGCTTACAGATTAATGCATGAACCCACAAAAACCTACACTTAAAGCTGTGCATTTTGTTCTTTAAGAAATGTGTAATCAAAGAAAAAAAACGTACAGGAAGTAATACATTTTATTCCATACATTTAGAGACCAGGATCTCAACAACAAAAAAAGGTTTCAACAAGAACAATAGTCTCCTGTTCTCTTGTGCTATGATTTTAATTTTTTTTTTTTTTTTTTTGCATAGCTTGGTTGAACATTTTCATGCAGTAGATGTCATTATCACAGCTACATGAACTATTCCAGGTAATGACGAAAAACAGTTTATCACATTTCCTGTGTGTGTGTCTAGTATACAGACACACGTATATATAAAATTCTACTGTGTTGCTGAGTAACATTTACTGTGTGTGTGTTTATGTTTTGACCATATTAAAGATAAGGCATATGAACAACTTTTTCACACTTATGGGGTGTTTACCTCTCAGCATTTGGTGATTTGGTTTACTTGCTGGCTAAGGTGCTTCCTGTGTCAGGTCTGCATGTCCTCCAAGTGTTATTGTTTGCTTCATATGTGAGCTAATTTTCAAAAATGTAATAAAAAATAGTCTGTCATGTTCACAGAAAGTATACTTTTTACTGATGAAACCAAAGAATATTGAGGCAAAACTTTTAGAAGCAGCCCTATCATGTAATCACGCACAAATGTCTACACTTTGCAGAAATTCTAAAGAATAACAAAAGTATTACCTGCACCACAGGAATCTGTAAACTCAAAAAAAAAAAAAACAAAAACAAACCTCCATTCATACAACACATTTCACGGACCTCTCACATACCCCAGTATACCAAACATGTACAATATTGATGTTTGGAGTAAGGAAGAGTCTATGATAACTAAACAACACTTGTTAAAAGTGAGCCAAGCCAAGGACTGAAAGCATGTGATGTTGACACTTTGACATGGTAAACTTCAAAAATTCCTAGTTGTTGGTTACCTCTTTGTGCATTAAAGAGACACATGCCTCGGTAAAGTCTGTGGAGAATTTTCTACTGTGTTTGTCTACTTGTGGACAAAATCAGGGCTATCGCAAATAACTTGAAAACGAATTAAGGGGCAGTTTTAACATGATCATTGTTCCAAAGAGTGTTGAGAGATACTGTTCTTTCATTGTAATTATGGAGCAAGACGTACATCTATGTTATGTCACTAGACTGTATAATTTAGTTATACCTTTGATCTTGCATTACTGTTGTTCATAGGAGGTTACTAGGCTATTGGCCCTATGGTCTGTATAAGCCTAGCCATGTTATAGCCTTGTTTCCTTCTTGACCAAGTTGTATGGTCTATATTTGCAGCACCAGTCTATGATCAGCACTGACTGCCCTTATCCAAGAGGGACGTAGGCGACATCCCCAGGATAAATTTACAGTCTCCCATCCAGTTGTGTAACTTGCGCTTAAATAGGGTCATTGAAGATGCTCTATTTTACATGACTTGGGACTTTGTTCCAGAGGAGTGGCAGTCTCTGGGAGACATATCTGTCTCTCCAGCATGTTCTGTTAATGTCACAGGCTAGGTTAAGATCCCTAGAGAGAGAGTGAAGATTATCCCATCTGACTTGCAGATGTGCAGCATTTCCATTAGGGCAGGGTCTGAGACTGCTCTGAAGGCCAGGTGCAAGTCACCTATAAAATACAGAGTACAGTGACAGGGCCTTCATTCTGCCCATTTTGGTCATGTGCAGCTGCTCCAGGTGTCTGGTGAGGTACATACAGAAAGGAGCATTGTACTCTATTAGTGGTCTGATGAGGGATTAGGACAGGGAAGTTATAAAATCCTCACCTCTGGATGAGATGCCCTTACTTATGGGATGTGCAACATAGAAGGCCTTCCTTACCACTGTGGACACATGGTGATTGAAGTTAAGGTTGCTATCAACCTGTGTTCCCAAATTTCTCACCACAGGGTTTGAGCTGAGGAGGGGTACTGTTAATATTTTAATTTGCAGGGACTTCCCCTTTGCCGAAAGGGATGATAACACATTTTTTTTTGCATTTGTTTAATTCCATGGCTTTGGCACCAATCATTTGTCTGTGTAAGCCCTTTTTGTAGTATGTCAACATATTTGGAGACTTAATGATTGCACCCAGTTTGCAGTCATTGGCAAACTTGGTAAGCTGCAGGCCATCTGTCTTCACCTGGACTTCTGAGAAATACATTCCAAACAGTAGGGGGCCCAGCACAAATCCTTGTGGTACACCACTGGTAACTGGTCTGCTGATAGAGGTGGAATCCCCAACTTTGAGTGTATGTGTTCTGTCAGTGAGCCAGTTGGCTACCCATCAAGTGACATATGGATTAATTCCCAGCTGGGTGAGTTTCTCAATGATGCCTGAGTGGGGGATAATGTCAAAAGATTTGGCCAAGTCAAGCTAGTCTGTATGCACTGTTTTCCCTTCATCCAGGGCTTTGGTGACATTCTCAAAGACGTCCACCAGGTTTACTAAACATGGTCTACCCTTAACAAAACCAAATTGGGATGTGTCAAGAGTTTGAAGGTCATCTATGTCTTTGTTGATAAGATCCATGATGATTCTCTCCATGGCCTTGCAGATAAGGCTGGTAAGACTTATGGGTCTATAGTTCCCAGGGTCAGTTGATGGACCCCCTTGCTGCAAGGGAATTATTGTTGCTGTTTTCCCCTCTGCTGGGACTAAGCCAGTACTTGGACTGTGGTTGAAGAGAGTGCAGAGTGGTTCTGCTAGGCCCTGTTTTAGACTATTTAATAAGCAGCATGGGTTGTTATCCAGTCCCATAGAGGCTGTGTTTTTGGCCATGGAGAGTATGGTAATGACCTGCTCTTTGAATATATTGGGTAGAGGACTGGTGACAGGTATGCTTTGGGGTATGTCTGGTGGGGGGGTGAAGTTTGCCTCAAATCTCTCTGCTAGCAGGTTGGCGATGTCCTCATGGTCAGTAGGAGTGGTACCATCCACTACTAGTTTGGCACAAAGCTGGGCCTTCCCTTTTAGATTTCTGATTTGACTAAAGAATGCCTTGTAATTATTCTTAGCTAGTGATGCTAGTTTAGCTTCATTATTGGCTTTAGAGGACTTCACAAGATATCTAATTTGCTTGTTCAAGCTGTAGAAGGTGTCCATCTTCTGTTGAGTCGGTTCCTTCTTGCTCTTGGACATTAGTTTTTTCCTCTTGTTGTATAACCTATTTATGCTAGATGTCCATCTTGTTTTTTTGAGAGGCCCTTGTTTTGATCCATTCAGGTACAGCTGAGTCTATACATTTGTATACGTGTTTAAACAGGACATTTGTGTACACCTCTGTATAGGAGTCATTGTTAGCAGTGGTAGCAGGGGCCTTGAAACTATTTATGCCATCGCTTAGGAGGCTATAGTTTGATTTGGAATAATGTTTCATCCTTTTTGCTCCTTGAGGGGTGAATTCTGATCATTATTTCGAACGAGACTAATTTATGATCAGACCTTACTAGGGAGAGCAACACACAGGGGTTTGTGCAGAGACCCCCATGCTGGGGAGTTCTAGGTCTAGGATATTTGAGCCCTTTGTGGGTGTGCAGACTGTCTGTTCTAGAGCATTTGTATTAATAAAGTCCAGGAACCTTAGGGTTTGTGCTCATATATGACTCCCTGTTGATGGGATTTTTGTATGTTTCCCTGTTTTAGCCTGTAAATGGTCATACATGATCAGTGCCCTACCCTGTTAAACAAAATTAAATGTATAAATAAATATGATGAAAATATTGAGCATCTCAAGCATGAGAAGGTATACCTGCTTAGTAAAAATCCTTGTACTACAAAATTTTAGCAGTCAGTCAGTGGCCATAAACATGGTGCTCATAGATAGGGCTTCAATGCTTGTCACCTTGGAGCAGGATATATAACTAGCCATAGCACTCAGCACCTCTTTCTTCCAGCAAAAATACAAAACCCGAGAATTTTCTTTTTATTTGTAGAGGACTTGAGAGGGAAAAATACAAGTCTGAAAAAATACCCAAATTAATCCAAGCTGAAGGTGACGTTCATAAATTCTAATAATCTCAACAAGAAAATGTGTGATTTGTAAGTTTCCCTAAGTTTGGAGAATGCTGACATATTTATTGTTACAAATTCTAGGGTATATACACTGTTTCACTGTTTTCAATCCATTTGTGTAAGTGGTAGTGTGATTGCACACCTAAAAGCCAGGTGCCAAGAAAACAACTCCAGACTAGAAACTTCTTGCACACTAAAACTTCAGTGGTACTGAATCTGCTATTACAAGAACTGACCATATGTTAGGTCCTGTGCAGAAGATGAAGATCTCATGGCTAAACTCCAGGATGTAGAAATCATTGAAACTGCATGTTGTGGAGAGTGTAGTAAACCTGTGTTTGTTAGTATCGTGATAGTATGAGTAATGATTTATTGATTTCTTCATTATTTAAAAGGATAACTCAAAAAACACAGAAAAATATTTTTTTCTGTGTGTCTTTGCCCCCTCTCCATCCCCCAACACACTACAGAGTGGAAAAGGGGGAAAAACACTGAAAATGTACCAGCAGCTGCTCACGCTGTGTCTGTTGTAAAATGTCTCCCAATATCAAAAACTCAGAATTCACAAAGATGAAAATTTGTCAATAAATTGGAATAAGATGGATTTTTAACTACCCAAATATTGACTGCTCCAAACTATGACTCCATAATCTAGTTAACATCAAATAAATATGTAAATATGCCCAAATATTAATTAATATTAATCAAAACATTTTAAAACTAACTCTAAGTAGGAGTAGCTGTATCCTTGGGAACCATACTGACAAACCTAAGATCATTCTACCTTCCTATCATGTTGTTCCATCCTCTATGTAGATCATGATACCATTATGTTTAATCTCGGCATAAAATCAAACTTGTTCATAAATCATCCTTCCTAGCCATTAAACTTTACCAGAGGAAACTATAACAAGTTAAAGGATTTGCTTGTGAATGTGGCCTAGGCTACTGTCTGACTCAAATCTGCTCAGGATACTATTTTATATTATCAAAGTTTGTGGTTTCAAGCATTTGGGTTCGATAATAGATCATTCGCTATTTCTAGCATTCAATCATATAATATGAACCCACTCAGAAAAGCATCTGAACTTTATGTGATACATTAAACCAAGATCCCACTTAGTGAAGGCTCAAGTGAATGAAAAAGATCCCACTTTATTTGTCAAAAAAGAGTGTTTTTGCTGAAATCGTATATTACAAAACAGTGTCATTGCACTGCAAGTATGAAGCTTTGTACAGTAACATGTTACTCTTCAGTTCCAACACAGCACACTCCACCTTTTCCTCTGTTCCCACATATCACATACATACTTCTCAACCTGGAAACATCAAAAATCTGGACAAAGGCCCATGAAAAATAAGTACAAATCTGTATGCTAATCAACATAAAATTTACATACATAATTATGTAACCCCCACCCACTCCAACGGAATTGTGGGATACCAACTTTCAAATGCAAACTGAAGAACAGATAACCAAAATGTCACCCCAGAGTCCCCCTGCAGTCATTCCAGTATCCCATTACTTGGCTATTTCACCCCATTTACCATAAACACTGTCATGTGCATACTGCTTTATTTCTACAATGATAATATGGGTTTCATTTAAAACTTTTATTTTACATTTTATAGCGGAAGCATTAAGACACCTGCTAAATGATGCAATATAGTCTCACAATGAAAATAGACTTGGCATTAAAACTTATCTGCCCTTGAAACTCGCATTCATTAAAACAGCATTGAAACCCACATTCAAAGGAAATGCATCTGGCCAGTAGTGGATAAAGATTTCCATCGGGCTGTTTTCAAATCATAGGCCCCTTGCACATGAAACATACATGTGTTCTGTGATGCACCTTCCTGACTGTATTAAATTATATTCCTTGCATAATACAGCGCACTTGTTGGAGCGCATTTTAAATTTATTGTTTTGAACATTTTTCCAGTAAGCAATGAAAGAAAATGCATGAACCAATATTGACTGCCCACTACAGAACATTTCCATCATAAAAGTCTACTTAAGCTTCTACAGTCCACCAGTATCAGTAAATATCATAATCTCTGCAGAAGTAAAAGTCATTTAAATAATTCCACATTAAAGAGATCTGTAACTAATGAAGAGGTTGCTGCTAGCAAACAACTTTTATATTTCATTGTTTCATCTACAAGTAAAGTACTTGCTGTCCTTGAAGAATAAATTGCTTATGTTACATTAAAAAATAATAGGCTAGTAATATTTCAATAGGGAATGGGTGGCAAACAGGTTCATAGTTACTAGGTATCTCCGCCAAAGGAGGACAGTCTCAGGACTGCAGCATCCACTCTCTTTAAAAGTGCAATGCAGTACAGCATCAGTAATCCATCTACATACTGTGGGAGTAGAACCCCACAGCCTTCTGCAGCAAAAGCAAATATACTACCTGTTGTGCTACTAACAATGCAAGCAAAGTTTGTATAAGCAACACTAAACTTCTCTTTGCCTGAACTGTGCAGCACAAGAAATCAGGAAAAAGCCAAATGTACTGGGGGGAGCAAAGGCCCAAATCCGGGGACACATTTTAAATGTTGCTTGTATAATCTTAGAAAGTAATTGGAATAAAATGTTGTGTTACCATGTGTTTCCTGAAAGATAGGAAGACTGAAACTAAATGGCTATCATTTAGTGACTTCAGTTCTCACTGATTTGCCAGAAAACCACACATTTTATTTTTATTTAGCATTTGTTTACCAGGAAAGTCTAAATTGGAACAAACCCAATTTTCAGCAAAGGCTCCAGACACATGTCTTTGTATCATGGGAGGAAACCAAAGCACCTCGAAAACACACACAAACACAGGGATGAAATGCTGACTCCACACAGCAGGCACTTCAGCCAAGAATCAAAGCAGAGAGCCTCTTGTTGTGAGGCAACAACACTACCATTACACCACTACACCATCTGAATTTTAAGAGGAACAGACAAAAGTATGAGCTAAACATTCTAGACATTCTGAGAATTTGTAGAATTGAGAGTTACCCTCCTTCAAAGAAGTGGTGATATGGGTTGATAACTGAGGGTCTTGCTCTGTACCTAATAGGTTCATAGGTTGGTACTAGGCTATCGGCCCTAGGGCCTATACAAGCCTAGCCATAACAATTCCCAGGCTATTTCTTCCCACACTATTTACTTCCCTGGACGTCTGTCTAGCAGGGCGACTGACGTGATCCCCGGGGTGAATTTTGTTCTCCCATCCAATCGTCAAGGTTCCTTTTGAAGAGGGCCAAAGAGGCGCTCTGCTTGACATGTATGGGCAGTCTATTCCAGAGTCTGGGGAGTCTCTGGGTCAGGAACCTATCCCTCCAGCATGTTTTGTTTATTGTGATGACAAGGTTTAGATCCCTGGAGTGTGTGGCTCTGAGGGATTGGGATTTCTTTAAGTGTAGCATGTCCAACAGCTCTGGGTTTGACATGGCCTTGTATGTTAAGCAAAGATCACCTCTGAGTAGATGATATACGACAGAGTATAGCTGGAGAATTTTAAGGAGGTCAGCATAGAGCATCTGCTTTAGGCCTGTGATTTTTTTAGTGAGGTATTTCTGAGGCCTTTCCAGTTGTTGCAGATGTCTTGAGAGGTACATACCAAATGGGGCATTGTATTCTATAATGGGTCTTATTTGGGATGAGTACAGTGGGACAATGACCTCCTTTTTTCTGAATGAAAAGCCCTTAGTGATGAGGTGTGCCACATAGAAGAATTTCCTGACTGTTGTGGCAATGTGGTTATCGAAGGTGAGATCACTGACCACCTGTATCCCTAACTTTCAGTGTTTAGTGTACTGCCACCTATGTGGTAATTCACGGGTACATGTTTTTTCCCAAAGGGAATAACTATACATTTCTTGGCATTGAGCTTGAGCCCATGGCTCTGGCACCAAGCATCTGTTTCTGTAAGGCCCTTTTGTATAGTATCCACATCATTTGGGGATTCAATAATGGCTCCCAGTTTGCAGTCATCTGTGACCTTTGTTAGCCAGAGTCCGTTAGTGTTGGCCTGTACTTCAGAGAAGTAGAAGCCAAACAAGAGCGGTCCCAGGACTGAACCCTGAGGTACTTCACTTGTCTGGAGCTGGATTTGGAGTCGGCTACTTTTACAGTGTGGGTTCTGTCAGTAAGCCAGTTGGCAACCCATCAAGTGATGTAGGGAATAATGCCCAGCTTAGTAAGTCTATCTATGATTCCAGAGTGGGGGATGGTGTCAAAGGCCTTGGTGAGGTCCAGATAGGCTGTGTGGACCACCTTACCCTCATCCACGGCCCTGGAGATTGATTCAAAGAAGTCAGTCAGGTTCAGGAGACAAGATCGGCCCTTCACAAACCCAAACTGGGTGGGGTCCAGTGTCTGAAGGTTGCCAATGTCTTTGTTTAAGTTCCATGATAATACGTTCCATGGCCTTGTAGATCAGGCTCGTCAGACTGATGGGGCGGTAGTTCCTAGGATCCAAGGTGGACCCCCCCCTGTGGAGTGGAATAACTGTAGCCGTGTGCCACTCAGTGGGCACAAAACCTGAGGTGAGGCTATGATTAAACATGACACTTGGGTGAGGTGCCAGTTCATTTTGTAGTTCATGTAATACACAGCCCGGGATGTAATCTGGTCCCATGGATGCTGTATTCTTAGCTTTGGAGAGTACGTTTTTTTACCTGTGTGGCCCTTATTACTGGAATTTGGCAATCTTCTGGTATTGAGATAGGGCGTTTAGGTGGTGAAGTTGGCACCGAATTGATCTGCCAGGATAATGGCAATATCCTTGGGATCAGTATATTTAATGCCATTCTGCTGAGAGCAGATCTGAGCATTGCCATTTAGATTGTTGACATAGTTCTAGAATGCCTTGTGGTTGTCTTTGGAATCTTTGGCAATTTTATTTTCGTAACTAGCTTTGGAGGATTTTATGAGATACAGGTTTGAGCCTGGGTAGCCCCAACCACCAGCAATACCTAATTGGGGCATTTTACACACAGACACAGACACAGACACAGACACAGACACAGACACAGACACAGACACAGACACAGACACAGACACAGACACAGACACAGACACACCTTTAAGAGGAACAGACCAAAGTATGAGCTAAACATTCCAGACATTCTGTGAATTTGTACAATTGAGAGTTACAACTCCATCAGTTAGACGTGGTGATATGGGTTGAGAACTGAGGGTCTTGCTCACCTGTAACTATGGTGCAGGGTTTGAGCCTGGGTAACCTAACCACCAGCCACACCTAAGTGGGGTATTTTACACAGACACACACCCTGCTACATAATGGCTCACTAGTACGAAAGCAGAACGGACCTGCTACACAAGTTCTGCAATGCAGAGTTTAACAGCGCACACACTTATGCTGGAAATGCAGTCTCGCAAAGATCTAGCTTGAATGAAATGCAGAGTTTAATGGCTCACTACTAAAAAAAAGCAGAACGGACCTACCATACCAGTTCTCTGCAAATCAAATGCTTGCACACTAGTAAAAGCTTAATTTCAAAGTAAAACACACACACCAGTTCTCTGCAAATCAAATGCTTGCACACTAGTAAAAGCTTAAATTTAAAGTAAAACACACACACCAGTACAAAAGCAGAATGGACCTGCTACATAACGGCTGACTAGTACAAAAGCATAACGGATCTGCTACACAAGTTCTGCAGTGCAGAGTTTAACAGCACATACTCTTCTGCTGGAAATGCAGAGTTTAACACCTAATTCAAGGTAACACACATCACTTCTACAAATGCCTGCAGGACCTGGAAATGAAGAGTAACAGCTAATTAATTCAAAGTAACATACACTTCTGCAAGCTCGCACTGCTCACTAGTAAAAAAAAAAAAAAAAAAAAGCAGAACGGACCTGCCACAGAAGTTCTGCAAATCAAATGCTCGCACGGCTGGTTCCCAACTGAATGAAATGTAGAGTATAATGGCTCGCACAAATAAGTAGTAAAAGAATCAGAACGGACCTGGTAATTGAATGTTTGTCTTCCTTCTTCTTAACTGGAGCAGCTGGGGAAATGCATGCATGGCTCGCACTCTACTTTAGCTGGCCAGAAACAAAGTACAGTAAATCCCTTGAGCCCTCAGCCTGGCTGGCGGGGTATTCATAGAGCTGACGTCATCACGCATGCCTCTGACGTCAGCCCAAAAGCGGGAAAACAAATTAAAAGCCGAGAAATTCAGAAATTAAGGGGTGTCACTCTGGAATCATGGCACCCCATTATTTGGACCTCAAAACTGGTAAAAAAATGAGAAATTCAGTACAGTTGAGAGGTATGATCCCATATATAACCATAAAGCCACTCCAGGAAATCCTCTAACCGGGTAACGGCAAACCTTAAAGTCTGAAATATAAATCTAAGCCACAAAGAACAGCAAACTATGGGTTATGATTAAGACGGGTTCATATCATATAATCAAATGTTAGAAATAGCGAAAGATGTATTATCGAACCAAATGCACAAAACCACAAAGTTTTGAAGGAACAGATCAGCAAATTTTTTCCTGATCCAAAAAAAAAAAAAGTGGACAGGCCCCCAACACACCCCCACCTTAAATATACCAACTCAGAGATCGCACCACAGTGAAGAAAACAGCAAAGCCCGTAGAACAGCCCAGCGGATGTTTTCCCTGAGAAAAAAATCACTGATCCGTTCCTTCGATATTCTGTGGTTTCGTGCATTTGGGTTCGACAAATGAGCGTGCCCTATTTCTAGCGTTCGTTCATGTAATAAGAACCCATTAAGACAACCCACCAATTTCAGCCTTACTGTATAAAGCCCACCTATTAATAAGGCTGAAGTGGGATCTCCAAATAACCACAGAATTTCACAATCAGCCTTCCAAAGCATTCTGATTAAAAAGTACATACCTGCAACATAAATGGCCATACTCTGCAAGAAAGTCTTAAGCATAAATACTGTCTCCATGAAGATCCTAGAAAACCACTTCTACAAGAATAAAATAATTGGCTTTAAGTGTCTAGTAAACCTTCTTGATTTTTTTGTAAAATTTCCCACATTCCTCTAACCCCAGAAACCTCTTGAAATGTAAGCCTAACTCCAAAACAGAATTCTCTGACAATTCAGTATTGGGCCAAAAACTAACCACTGTCAATATCTGCACTTTTTAAATATTCAGAAACAAAACCAGCCACTAACAACCACTGAAACAACACTTTTACTCCCTAACCATCAAACTCGTGTATCATCACTGTAGGTACATCAGTCAGAATGTTAATAGACCTAAGCATACACCACCTGTGCTGCACAAGAAAATGCATAGTCCTTCTCAACAAATTTATACAAAACAGAAATTATAGGGTACTCAGGGGGCACCCCAAACTAATAGTTTTAGTAAACAGAGAAATTGATCCAAACAAACTGTTCATAAGAGGTCAGATGAAAGACTAAAACTTCAACAGTGAATCATGCATATGCACTCCCAAACTGCAAATACTGCAAAGCCTATAATGAAGCATGATGTTCAACAGAATCTAAAGCCTTCCTCAAATTAATATTAACTAACAAACCTTCCTTTCATTTAGGAGTCAGATTTACAAACTCGCAACCCCCCATAAAATGCAATGTATATTCTTCCTCTGCTTAATAACACCAAAACCATCCAAAAACATTCCATAAACATATCTTAGTCCAATTAATTGCAATACTAGCTAAAAGTTTATAACAAATTTTCAAAAGGGAAGTACTTCTGTGATTCTGCAACAACTTAAAATCCCCCCTTTTTTTCTAGAGAAAGTTTATACAATACCCACCTCCCATCCCTCCAACAAAATGACCACTTTTGGAAGACCTCAATCAAAACAGATTTCTTACTCTTATCCAAGTTTATAATAAAAATCTGCTTCAAGCCATACAAACCAGTAGACATCTGATGGCATGACTTTAAAACATGATCTAGTTCAGCGATCGTTATTTGAGGCATATCTTCATCAGCCAATAAGAAGGAAAACACAGTACAACTAGCAGAGATGAATTTGCTTTAATACCCTTCCAAAGCAACCAAGTTTAAACAGTATGCGCGACTTCTTGGCTTAATCAGAACAGACATATATTGCTGAACCTTCTACTGACCTGTTGGAAGAAAACCTTGCACAATCAAATGCTGTGAATTCCAAAAATTTCTTTGACTAACAAATGCCCCACCCCCACCTCAGCACCAGACTCTGAATAAGCATGCAAAGTTTCAACCCCAATACTTTCTTACAAGCAAGTTCTTCCTCACCAATGAAGGAATCTTTTAGTTATGTACTTACCATAACTTTAGATGTTTGGGATCCATCTCGCCTACATTCTGTACTGATGGGCTCGGAGCCGATCCTCGGCTCCGACTCGGCACACTATGCTATAGAGCGAAGCCTCTTATTGGCTGAGCTATTCTATATCCCAGGATGTACCACCACTACTTCCCCAGATCTTGTTTGTCCGCACTCATGCACACACACATAACTGTTTATATAACATTGCCAGATGTTTCAAGATGAAACGATAGTACTCGGACCGTCCGGTCTCTTCTGATCTCCAAGGCAGGGGGAAGGAGGGTGGGTTATTAGGAATGTAGGCGAGATGGATCCCAAACATCTAAAGTTATGGTAAGTACATAACTAAAAGATGTTATGTGATCCTATCTCGCCTACATTCTGTACTGATGGGACAGCGTCCCTAGCACCTGATTCCTGGGTGGCTCACTGGAAAACACTCCTGAGAACTGTGGAACCAAAGAAGCTCGCCCGAGATGCCACATCCAATTTGTAGTGGGAAATGAAGGTGTGCGGAGAAGACCACGTAGCCGCAGCACAAATGTCGCTAATGGCAAGCTTAGAATGGAATGCTATTGAAGTAGCCATAGCTCTTGTAGAGTGAGCTTTGACAGAGGTTGTAAGCTCTTTATTAGAAGAGGAATAAGCCTGACTAATACAGTCCCTGATCCACTTGGCAATAGTGACCTTTGTGACGGCTTTGCCCAATTTATTGTCCGAAAAGGACACAAACAATTGATCTGTTTTCCGTGTTTGTTGGGTCCTATCTAAATAAAATCACAATTGTCTGTGAACATCCAATGTGTGGAAAATGTATTCTGCTTTGTTTGAGTACTTTGGGAAGAAAACTGGCAGTTCTAATGACTGTTGCAGGCAAAAACTGGAACAAACGTTAGGGACAAAGGATGGGTTAGGCCTGAGGGATACTCTATCTTTGTGAAAAAACAGGTACGGTGGTTTGACAGAGCTTGAAGCTCTGAAACCCTTCTGGCTGAAGTAATCGCGACCAGAAAGGCAGTTTTCCAAGAAAGAAATTTCAAATCACAGGTTGCTGCCGGTTCGAAGGGGGAGGAGGTTAAGGCACGTAATACCACATCGAGATCCCACGGAGGAGCAGGATGAGAAATCGGAGGTCGTAAAAGCGCAGCACCTTTTATGAAGGTTTTACACAATCTGTTGCTCATCAAAGGTGGGTTTATAGATTCATGAAAATTGGAAATAGCTGCCAATTGGACCTTGATGGTAGAGACTGAAGAACCTTGATTGAATAGGGAAGTTAGAAATTTCAGGACTTCTGACACCGGGACAGTGATGGGATCTAGACCCCGGAGTTGAGCCCAAATAGCAAATCTCTTCCATTTGCTAGTATATAATTTCCTAGTGGCAGACTTGTGGGCCGAGGATAAGATACGTATGACTTCCAGGTCTAAAGTATGATTTCTGACTATAGTCGGAAGAGGAGGAGCCAAGCTGTTAACTTCAAAGAGTGAAGGGACCGATGGAGTTGTCCCGACTGATGAATTAATAGGTCCGGGATCTGATCCAGGAACCATGGACTGTCAAGAGCATACTTCCGAAGATAGGGAAACCATACCGGACGAGGCCAGTAAGGGGCAACTAGAATCATTTTGCTCCCTGAGTGAGTCGCCTTTTGGATCACTCTGGGAAGGAGGGGAACCGGAGGGAAGGCGTAAAGCAAGCCGGTGGGCCAAGGATGAGCTAGGGCATCCATGGGAATCTCCCCCGGAGCTGGAGTGAGAGAGAAGAATTTTCTGCACTTAGCGTTCAGCGGGGTTGCGAAAAGGTCGCAACAAGGAGTTCCCATCTGCTGAAGATCTGAGTTGCCACTGCATCGTTCAGAGACCACTTGTGAGGAGAGAGAATAGTTCTGCTTAGTCTGTCGGCTATCACGTTGGATTTCCCAGGGATATGATTCGCTACCAGAAAACGTCTGGTCACCACTGCCCATTCCCAAACTCTCATGGCCTCTCTGCAAAGGGGGTAGGACCTGGTCCCTCCCTGTTTGTTCAGATACCAGACTACTGACATGTTGTCGGACTGAATGGCGATTACGCCCTGAGGGAGGTAATCGTGGAGGGCTTGTAGAGATAGAAGCACCGCCCTCATTTCTAGGATGTTGATGTGAAGGAGACTCTCGTCGGAATGCCAATTGCCTTGGACTGACCTGCCCAGGTAATGCCCCCCCCCCACCCTGTCTGGGAGGCATCCATCGTCAATGTGGCCGTAGGAGGAGGTGGAACAAAGGGTCGTCCCTGATCCAGATTGGAGGACACCAGCCACCAGCGGAGGTCCCGTTTGCAGGTTTCCGTGATCCGTATGAGGTGACTGAGTGGGAGATCCTGAAAGGACCACTGGGTCGATAGGAGCCACTGGAGAATTCTCATATGCAATCTTGCTAAAGGGACTAGGAGAACAGTGGCCGACATGGAGGCTAATAGCTGTAGGACCATCCTGACTGGGGCTTTGGATTTCAGAAGCAAGGCTCGGACTTGAGCCTGTATAGTCTGTATCCTTTCTGTAGGAAGACAGACCCGCATTTGGTTTGAGTCTATCTCTACTCCGATGAACCTTATGCGCTGAGATGGCAGCAACACAGACTTTGGCCAATTGAAGGTGATTCCAAGGGAAGTGCCTAGTGATATGGTGGCTGCTAGGTTCTGCAATAGTAGACGCCTGGAGGTGGCAGTCAGGAGCCAGTCGTCCAGATACGGAAACACCTGGAATCCTAGACTCCTCAGGTGAGCAGTCACGACCGCCAAACATTTGGTGAACACCCTGGGGGCTGTGGTGAGACCAAAGGGCAGTGCAGAACTGAAAATGACTGTCTCCCAGGCTGAAGCGCAAATGTCTCCTGGACGCCTGATCTATCAGGATGTGATAATAGGCGTCCTTGAGATCTATGGAGCACATCCAAACACCTTTCTCCAGCAGTGGGAGAATGGATTGTAAGGTGACCATTCGGAACTTGGACTTCTTGACCGAACGATTTAGGTTGCTGAGATCCAAAATGGGCCTCAAGTCCCCGGTCTTTTTTGGCACCAAAAAGAATCTTGAGTAAGTCCCTAATCCAATCTGGTCTGCGGGGACCGGTTGGATGACTCCTTTTTGAAGCAGCTTTGAGATTTCGAAGGCTGCGATTTCCCGTTGACTGGGTGGCGGGTCCGGGATTTTCCTGGACGGCGGAGGGGGGTGTGAAAAGGGGATGGCGTAACCTCCGGCGATAATTCGAAGCACCCATCGGTTTTGAGTGATACCCTCCCAGGCTTTTAGGTGCCTCGAAAAATGACCCCCGACTGGCTCCGGAGCTGCACAGTCGGGCAATCCTTCAGGGATTGTGGAAGGCTGAAGAGCCACAAAAGGACTCGCGGTCTCCAGTGTTGCGGGGACCTCTGCCGCCTCTGGGACGGCATCTTCCAAAAAAATTTCCCCCTCCTCTGCCTCTAGACGGGGGATCGTCCTGCTGCAAGGGATAAGACTTCTGTGATTTACGGAACCACATTTTCCCTCCTCTTTTAGCCTTGGGGTAAGGCCGAAAGGGAGTGGAAAACCGTGCCCCTACGGCAGTCAAAGTCTTACCTTCTTGCTCACAGCGGGTCAATGTGTCCTTTACCTTGGGTCCAAACAAAGAGGACCCATCAAAGGGAGTGTCGGCAAAGGAAGACTTAAAAGGCTTCCGCAAAATGACACAGGCGGAGCCAGGCTTGCCTCCGTAGAGCAACACCCGTACCTGCCGCTCTACTCGCCCCCTCGGCTGCATATGAAATGAGCCTCATGGACGAGTTTGATATCGATGACAGAGTAGCCAACTGAGAGCCAACCGTCTGGGCCAGCTGCTCAGGTAGGTTACCCAAGAGGGTATCTGAAAGCTCCTTGATCAGATCCCTCTGAAATCTAGTGAAGTGCGTCAAATAGTTCAGGGGACCTTTAAAGTAAAGGCCGCTGAACTGAGGGTGCGCTTCCCGTACTGGTCCATGCTCCTAGACTCCTTATTAGGAGGATGGACAGACATCAAAGCCTTTGCTACATCTTGTTGGGTAGCAGATGCTGCCACCACCAGGGCATCTACAGCCACACCTTTGGTCAGAAACTCCTTCTCTGGGGGTGCTGATAAGAATTTATTTGGGCAAGCCGGCACCGGTTCCACAGAGTCTGGATGCTCCCACACCCTTCGACAGATCAAATCTAGGAGCTCGTCGAAGGGGGGAGACACCCAGGAGGCGGAGGGCTGAGCCCCGAAGGCCTTGAGGAACACCGATTCATCAGCGGAAGGGGGTTTTGAATGCCAGCCGCCTCGTTGTTTGAGGGCTTCCAAGATGTCTGCAAAGGAGACATCATCTGAGGATGACTTAGGGGACCCCTCCGCATCATCAAGATCGGTGTCCGACGTGAGAGACTCATCGGGGGAGTCGACGTGCTTCCTCTTGCACAGTCTTTTCCTTGGGGGTTCCTCTGAAGAAGCTTCAGAGGGACCTCCAGGAGGGGGGGAAACCCCACTTGGGGGGTGACCTCAGGCCCCGGGGCTCTGCTGTCCAGCGACAGGGGGACTACAAAAGACCCAGTCTCCGTGTGTAGGGAAGGTGCCGGTGAGACCGTGGAGATAGCCAAAGAAGATTTGGCCAAAGCACTCCTCATGGCCCTGAAGGCCGGACCGCCAGAGTCCTGGGAAGGTCCAACCCCCGGGGCCACAACAGTAGACAGCACCCCCGCAGCCGACGCACCGAGAGGAAGGCTAGGAACCGAAAACATCGGTCCCGAAGCATCCCCCCCCCCGGGGCCGACCGAGGAGGTCCGTGTACTGAACTCCGACTCGAGAGCCGGGGTTTGGAGTAAGGGTCGGAGCCGACCCGAAAACCTCCATCGGCTCCACCGGCTCCAATGGTGCCGAGGCTGTTGGAGGAGGAACCAGAACTACAGGGTGGGCCATCGGCTCCGAAGCCGAATGGGCTGGAGCCAAAACTAATTTCTGGAATACAGGAGACTGAAACAGTCTTAGGAGCACCCTGTCTATGTCTGAATCCGACATCTTGGAAGATCGGGAGGAGACCGACCGGGTCCAAACAGACTTCTCCATCGGCTCCGAAGGACTGGGGGACCGGCTCTGAATACACTCAAATCAGTATCGGTGCCGAGGGAGATTCCATAGCAATTTCCCTCGGTGCCAAAGAGGGCTTCGGCGCCGAAGGGGAAGAGTCTGAGCCGGCAACCCTCATTGGCTCCAAAGTCAGTGGAGCCGATGAAGGTGACCCGCCTCTCGAAGCCCCAGCCATCGGCTCCAAAACCAGAGGAGTCGAGGCTGGAGGCATCGAGGCAGACCGTTCCGCCCTCGGCTCCAAAGTCCGTGGAGCCGATGGAGAAGCCTGCCTAGATTTCTTAGTGGTCTGTTCCGACGGGCTGGTCGGAGCCGACTATTTCTTTTTCTTAGCTGGAGAGGAAGAGGAAGATGAGGCCTCTTTAAAGGAGGGTTTGATAAGCCCTTTTAAGATCAATTTATTCTTCCTCTCTTGGAGGACCCTAGAGGAAAAAGCGTGACACATGCTACAGGACTCCTGAAGGTGTTTGGCGCCTAAACAGTACACGCATAAGGAGTGATCGTCCGTGATGGACATTTTGTAGTTGCATCTCATGCACTTCTTAAATCCTGAGGGTCTATGCTCCTTAGACATAATGCCTGTAGACTACTCACTATAACAGAGAAAAAACAATGTATGAAACTCAGCACAAAGATTTTCACAACAATAAAAACTCTTTTTTTTTTTTTTTTTTTTTAACGAGAGGCGAAAGCCCAAGAAACTTAAACCAATACAAATACACCAAAAAGAGGGCCAAGAACCCTCCAACTCAAACAGGTACTTGACCTCTCCGAAATAACAAGAAGACTCACTAAAGAACTAGGGGAAGGCCCCTCTAACTTAAACGGAAACCTTTCCCCGTCCAGTCACACAAATTTACCACAAAAAATTCACAAAAACACACTTATACAAAACGATAGCTGTTAAAACAGCTTTTGGGTAAAGATTAAAGAATTTCCTGACGGAAAAACTTTCAGAAAAAAAGCACTTAGCTCAGCCAAGTTCGAGACCACGTCCTAGCTTGTAAGCGGCAAACGAGATCTGGGGAAGTAGTGGTGGTGCATCCTGGGATATAGAATAGCTCAGCCAATAAGAGGCTTCGCTCTATAGCATAGCGTGCCGAGTCGGAGCTGAAGATCGGCTCCGAGCCCATCAGTACAGAATGTAGGCGAGATAGGATCACATAACACATATCTGTATGTCTTTTTAATCTTACCCTTGTAAGCAATCTACCAGTCTAATCAACTATCAAATGGCAAATTTACCACCGTAACAGGTACAAGTAAGCAAAATCTGAGGGTAATGCTACTCGATGCTAGAAGTCTAAACCTCAAAATGCACTCACTCAGGGCACTCCTTAAAATGGAGGACATCGACATCTGTGCAGTGAATTCCTTAAAATGGAGAACATCGACATCTGTGCAGTGACAGAGACCTGGTTCAAGGCTCCAGGAGCACCCCTGCATTACCAGGCTATAATTCATACCACACCTTTCGGCCACCTAACCTGGACTGAAACACTAAAGGCGGATACGTGTCCATATTCATTAAGGATATCCACACCTCCAGGCTAATTGCTCAGCATAATGCATCCGAGATTATCCAAGTGCAACTAACTCTGGGCAAGACCGCAATCCAAATTGTAGCTTGCTACATATCCCCCATCATGCCCCAGAATTCCCACTTCTCATTTCTTGATGCACTGGAAAATATTGGGGTACAACCTAACACCCTAATAATGGGCGATTTCAACTACCCCACCATTAACTGGGAAAACTACTCATGTACCAACTCTTGTGCTAAATGTTTTCTGGAATTCATAAATTCCAACGCCTTGGATCAACTTATCCACACCCCCACCAGGGGCAGCAATATCCCAGACCTGGTCATTACCAACATGGGCAACCGGTGTTCCACACCAGAGGTCAATTCCTCGTTGGTCAGAAGCCAACTTCACACTTCTTAAGACAACTTCACGCTTCTTAAGACAGAAGTGGCAAACTTCACGACACCCATGCTGACAGACAATAGAGGTACAACTGCTTAATCCTATACAAATGCACTTTTTATATATGTATCTTGCTGTAATTCCAGTACAGACTGCATTTCTGTAAACTGCTGGAAAGCTGATAGATTTGCTTTGAGCTGCAGAATTGGAATCTATTTCAAACTGGTAAGTACACTTTTTTGCAACCTAATTTGCACTGTGCTGTATTTATACACTTGCCTATTATTTATAGTGGTGCTGTATTATTTCTGTCTTTTGTTGTCCCCACGGTGTTTCTCCCACCCACTCTCCCTGTTCTTGTGTTGGTTTTAATCTTGGTGGCTTTGAAACTGCCCGCCCATCTTGTAAGTTTGTATTTGGATACTCCTTCTGGGCACATCTCATTTGCCCACTCAATTGAGTGCAGTGAGATCATATGCTGATTTCAGGCACTCCTACTGTGTACAAAGAGAGCATTTGAGAAGAACAACCCCTGTAGCCTCTTAATCCTGCTGTGTTCCCTCCCTCAAAAAAAAAAAAAAAAAAAAAAGAATATATATATATATATATATATATATATATATATATATATATATATATATATATATATATGTGTGTATATGTATATGTATGTATATATATATATATATATATATATATATATATATATATATATATATATATATATATTCAGCTGCTGTTACTGTAACTGTCTTAGTTGCTGTTCTGTGTGCTGCTACTTACTCTGCACTTATTACTGCTTGTTGGAAGCCTTGTAATTTAATGCCTTCTGCACTTGTTTTTTAGTCATTTGTTAATTTAATTGCATTTAAACTGTATTTGCTGTAATATTGATACACGTGTGCTAGCCTGCACTGCATTTAAATTGTATTTACTGCTGTTTTAGCTGCTTTTCTGTAACTTGTCTAGTCCAGATACAGACTTGCTGTATCCAGGACTGTTTGTATGCTCCTGAGCCCCCAAGCCTTTCTGTGTTGGCGGGAAGCCTTCTAGCTTATCAGTGTGAGTGGTAAGCACTAAGTAGCCTGTCTACCACAGGAGGAGAGGTTTCTGGCCCTGAAATTATAGTTTATTGGCCGTTTGGGAAACTCTTCCATCTTTCAACCTTCTGATTTTAAAAGCCTGTGTTTGTGCTTGTTTCCTGCCTTTCCTGTTACTAGTCTAGTCCAGGTACAGATTTGCTTTATTCAGGACTCTTTGTAAGCTTCTAAGCCCACCCCCCCAAACCTTTCTGTGTTGGAGGGAAGCCTTCTAGCTTATCAGTGGGAGTGGTAAGCATCAGGTAGCCTATCTACCACGGGAAGAGTGGGTTTTGGCCCATAAACTGTAGTTTATTGGCCGTTTAGGCAGTTTTCCATCTCTTTCAACTTGCTGGCTTAAAAGCCTGCATTTGCGCTTGTTCCCCACCTTTCCTGTAACTAGTCTAGTCCAGGTACAGATTTGCTGCATCCAGGACTCTTTGTAAGCTTCTGAACCCCCCAAGCCTTTCTGTGTTGGAGGGAAGCCTTCTAGCTCATCAGTGGGAGTGGTAAGCATTAGGTAGCCTATTTACCACAAGAGCAGTGGATCCTGGCCCAGAATTTGTAGCTACTGGCCATTTGGGCAGTTTTTCCCCGTCTCTTTCAACTTTCTGGTTTAAAAGCCGCACTTGCGCTGTTTCCCACCTTTCCTGTTACTAGCCTAGTCCAGATACATAGTTGCTGTATCCAGGACTGTTGGTAAGCTGCTGAGCCCCGCAAGCCTTTCTGTGTTTGAGGGAAACCTTCTAGCTTATGAGTGGGAGTGGTAAGCTCTAGGTAGCCTATGTACCACAAAAGGAGTGGTTCTGGCCCAGAAATTGGCCATTTGGGCAGTTTTTTCCATCTCTCTCAACTTTCTGGTTTTAAAGCCTATGTTTGCGCTTGATCCCCACCTTTCTCATAACTAGTCTAGTCCAGGTACAGATTTTCTGTATCCAGGACTGTTTGTAAGCTTCTGAGCCCACCAAGCCTTTGTGTTAGAGTGCAGCCTTCTAGCTTATCAGTGGGAGTGGCAAGTACAAGGTAGCCTGTCTACCACAAGAGGAGTGGTTCTTGGCCCAGGAATTGTAGTTTATTGATCATTCGGGAAGTTGTCCATCTCTTTCAACTTTCTGGTTTAAAAGACCACATCTGCACTTGTTTCCCATCTTTCCTGTAACTAACCTACTGGAAAACACTAGAAAGCCTTAAACTGATACAAGCCTTCTAGCTTAAATGAGAGACTTTGGAGTGATTATCAGTGTTCTGTATTTTCTTGCTGTACTTAACTGTTTTTCCGCCTAAACGCTGATTTTTCCAGCACTTATTGTGATTTAAAAGCTTGTTTTTTTCACATATATTGTACTTATTTGACTGCCTGCACTTTTAAAAAGTTGTTTTTTGTTTAAATAAATTATTTAACTGTTGTAGGCTACACACTAAAGTATGATAGCCTTGTCTGATCACTTGTAGTCGTTTAAAGCTGTTTTAAGTGTACTTTTTACTGTTTTTGCCTTATCTTTTCAAAAAAAAAATTTCTTGTTTCCCGCCTTTCTAAGCTAGTATAGTCCAATTTTCAGGCTAGTGCTGAATTCAGGGCTGTGTTACAAGTTTCTGAGCTGCCCATACCTTACGTGGATAGAGGGAAGTTTCTCTGTTCACCTGTGACAGAGGGGAACTTTGAGCAGCCATCTGTCCCTGGAGGAGTGGTTCCAGCCCAGAAGTTAGTAGTTTAAAAAACGCATTTGTACGGTTTGTGCACCGGGCAGCACTGGTTAGCTAGGGTTCAATTATTCCCGGCTCCACTAAGTCTCCTCTTCAGTTTTTCACTTGAAACTAGTCTAACTCTCAACCTAAGCACTCAAAAGCATCCTACAGTCCAGAACTTGCTCAGACCTAATAGCAAGCACTAATATACCCTGACACTTGACTGCCCAGCAAGGCAAGGCTCTTTATCCACCCTTCACCAACCAAGCGACTAAGCAGCTCACCCTACTATTCAGGCATGATCAAAGGGCAACTTCAGGTGTACTCTCCAGTCCAGCTGGTGAATCTGGATATCCTGAGGCAATGTTACAACTGCCTCATGTACACAGACAGCCCTCTCCTCCTACCACAAAGTACTAACATATGCAAGAGATGCAATTATACAGCCAAACTGGAGGCTAAGGTCTCTTAACAGTTGCACCACACCTCCAGCCTCACATAGACCTACTAAACCAGCACTGGCAAAAAATACACATAAATACACAAAATCATACTCTGAGGCTCTAAATAAAAACCTGCAAAAGCATCAGAGAGCTCCAAAGCAGACACCCACAAAATCTGCACCTCCCGTCACAAACCAGACAACACATAAAACACAAAATCAATGTGCCGCACAATCACAGCCCTTAAGGTGAAATAACATACCTAACACACCAGTAATAGGCAACTCAATAGTCAGGCACACTGACACCTCACTCACTAGGCTGGACAAGAAGGTTACTGTTAGCTGCCTATCGGGAGCCAGAATTTGCCACATAACACAAGCACTCGGGTCACTCCAGAACAAGTACAAATATGACTCTGTCATTCTTCATGTTGGTGTGAATGACCTGAAATGTACCTCCCTGGACTACATGAAAAGAGACATGGAAGAGCTCTCTGATCATGTAGCCCAGGTGGGTATGACCCTGACCCTGAGTAGCATCCTGCCCTCACCAAAAATGATACCTCAGTATAAAGAAAAAATGATCAATTTCAAAAGGGGATCCAGTGTCTGTCAGCCTGGGATGACATGCTCGACAAGCCGCGTTGCTTCGCAAGAGATGGCTTGCACCTGTCACCCCTTGGCTTTCGAATACTGGCCAAGGCTCTTGCTGCCCTCATAGTGCCTTTTTTAGGCAAGGCTCAAAATTCAAACCCACCACTGTAAACAGCACAAGTAAAAAAATGAGGGTTATGCTACTCAACGCCAGGAGTTTAAATCTCAAAATGCATGCACTCGAAGCACTCCTAAGTATGGAGAACGTCGACATCTGTGCAGTAACTGAAACCTGGTTCAAGGCTCCAGAGAGCACTCCAGCACTACTAGGCTACAACTCGTACCACACATTTCAGCCACAGAACACAGACCGAAACACAAAAGGAGGGGGTGTATCCATATTCATCAAGGATACTCACATCTCCAGGTTAGTGGCGCAGTATGATACCTCTGAGATATCCGTGTGCAACTAACATCAGGCAAATCTGCAATGAAAATTGTGGCCTGCTACAGATCACCCTCCATGACCCAGGACCACCACTCTGCCTTTCTGGAGACACTGGAAAACATGAAGGTCCTACCGAACACCCTGATTAATGGGCGATTTCAATTACCCTACCATTAACTGGGAAAACTACTTGAGTACAAATTCCCAGGCTCAGCGCTTCCTGGAATTTATCAACTCAAATGCCCTGGATCAGCTGGTAAACTCCCCTACCAGAGGCCACAACATATTGGACCTGGTCATCACCAACATGGGCGACAGGTGTTCCGTACCGGAGGTCAACCCATCACTGGTTAGATCAGACCATAAACTAATAATTCTTGATGTCCACACCGCACCACAACCCCCAACCAAGGAAACCACAGTGAAAAACTTTTCTAAAGCAAACTTTACCTTACTTAAGGCAGAGGTGGTAAGTTTCACAGCCCCCACGCTAAAGGATAACGCTGCCCAAGATGCAGAATCCTTTACAATTGCACTCTATGAGCACCTACAAGGATGCATGGATCATGCCATCCCTAGCAAGACCAAGACTCACTCCCCTAAGAGAAGGAAACCAGTCTGGTGGACCTCTGCCATAAACAGGTTATACAACAGAAGGAGGAAACTAGTTCAGAAAAAAAGCAAATCCCAAGAAGGAAATACATCCCTGATCAGTATCAGTAAGAAACTAAGGTCCCTCATAAAATCATCCAAGGCTAACTTTGAAAGAAAAATAGCCAAGGATTCGAAAGATAACCACAAAGCCTTCTTTAGCTATGTCAAGAATCTAAGTGACAACTAACAGATGTGCTCTGAGCTAGTGCAAAATAGCACAAAATATACTGAACCTACTGATATTGCCAACATCCTGGCAGATAGCTTCAGTGCAAACTTCACCTTCAAAAGGGCCCACAACAATACCGGAAAAGTGTAGTGTCCCAGAAATCCAGAAGCACAGGTGAAAACAGCCCTTTCAAAAGCCAAAAACACAGCATCAATGGGGCCAGATGGTGTCCCAGGCTGCGTCTTGCACGAACTACAGAACAAACTAACCCCCCCATCTAAACACGCTGTTCAACCTCAGCCTCTCCACAGGCTACGTGCCCATAGAATGGCACATAGCAACGGTTATTCCGCTCCACAAAGGAGGGGCCACAACTGACCCTGGTAACTATCGCCCCATAAACCTGACTAGCCTGGTCTGCAAGGCTATGGAGCACATCATCATGGAACTCATTAACAAAGACATTGGGAACCTCCAAACACTTGACCTGACCTTGTTCAGCTTTAAGGGCAGATCATGCCTACTAAACCTGGTTGACTTCTTCGAGACAAGTCACCAAGGCCATAGACGAGGGAAAGGTGGTTCACACAGCCTAGCTTGATCTCGCCAAGGTGTTCCAACACCATTCCTCACTCAGGTATTATAGAAAAACTCACCAGCCTGAACATAAACCCCTACGTCACAAGATGGGTTGCCAATTGGCTTACAGACTGAACTCGCACGGTAAGAATAGCGGGCTCCAGGTCCAACTCTAAACCAGTCACAAGTGGTGTCCCGCAAGGCTTGGTTCTGGGACCCCTACTGTTTGGCATATATTTCTCAAAAGTACAGGCAAGCACAGGACGACTATGGCTAACCAGGTTCGCCGATGACTGCAAACTGGGAGCCATAATTGACTCTCCGGCTGACACGGACATTCTTCAAAAAGGCCTTACTGAGACAGACACCTGGTGTCAAAGTCATGGCCTCAAGCTAAATGCAAAAAAATGCATAGTCATCCTGTTTGGGAAAAACAAAACACCCAAGAATTACCACATAGGCGGCAGCCCCCTTAATACAGAAGAGGTAATAAGAGATCTGGGGACCCAGGTAGATAGTAATATCTCCTTTGACAATCATATTGCCAAAGTAGTTAGGAACTCCTTCTATGTGGCCCATCTAATTACTAAGGGGTTTGCATCTAGAAATAGAGGTTATAGTGCCTGTCTACTCTTCACTCATCAGACCCATCATAGAGTACAATGCCCCATTTGGAATGTACCTCACAAGATACTTCCAACAGCTGGAAAGACCACAAAAGCACCTCACCAAGAGGATTACTGGCCTCAAACATATGTCCTATGCAGCCCGACTGCAAAAACTCCAGCTGTACTCAGTGGTATATTGCTTACTCAGAGGGGATCTCTACCTGACTTACAAACCATGTCCAACTCAGAATTGATGGACATGCTCCACCTAAAGAAATCCAAGTCACTGCAAGCTATGTGCTCTAGTGAGCTAAACCTCGCCACAACAGTAAATAGAACATGCTGGAGGGATCGATTCCTATCACAGAGACTCCCCATGCTTTGGAACAAAATTCCTAACTACATTAGGCAGAGCCCCTCACTAACACTCTTCAAGAGAAGCCTTGATGAGTGGATGGGTAACAGAAAATTACACCCCTGGATCACTTCATTGGCTCTGCTTGACAGAGGCTCAGTTAATTAATCAATGGGGCAGCGAAAGCAGACACACTCTGGCTAGGCTTAAAAATGCCCTCAGGCAGATAGCCTAGTATCTACCTATGAAACTATAAGCACTTACACGAGTGCATGGATCGTGCAATCCCTAACAGAACCAAGATGCTATCCGCCAAAAAAAGGAAGACAATCTGGTGGTCCCCTGCCATAAACAAACTCTACAACAGAAGAAAGAAACTGTAAAATCCCATGATTGGAGAAACTCCCTGGTCTGCCTCAGTAAGGAGCTCCTCCAAAGCTAGTTACGAAAACAAAATCGCCACTGATTCTAAAGACAGCCATAAAGCATTCTATAGCTATGTCAAGAATCTCAATGGCAACACTCAGATCTGCTCTGAGTTACAGCACAATGGCAGTAAATATACAGAACCAACTGATATTGCCAACATCCTGGCAGATAGGTTTAATGCAAACTTTTTACCCCCCCCCCCCCAAAAGGGCCCATCTCTATACCGGAAGAATGCAAAGTTCCTGTAATCACAGCTGCACAGGTAAAAAAACACACTCCAAAGCCAAGAACACAGCATCCATGGGACCTGACAACATCCCAGGCTGCGTTCTACACGAACTACAGAATGAACTGGCACCCCACCTAAGTACCATGTTCAATCATAGCCTCACCTCAGGCCCATTGAATGGCGCACAGCAAAAGTTATCCCACTCCACAAAGGGGAATCCACCACGGACCCCGGTAACTACCGCCCCATTAGCCTGATGAGCCTGGTCTGCAAGGCTTTGGAGCGTATCATCATGGAACTTATAAACAATGACATTGGTAATCTCCAAACTCTGGACCCTACCCAGTTCAGGTTTGTAAAAGGCAGATCATGTCTCCTAAACCTGATTGACTTCTTTGAAGCGGTCACCAAAGCCGTATATGAGGGTAAGGTGGTTTACACAGCCTATCTAGATCTTGCCATGGCTTTTGACACCATCCCCCACTCTGGAATTATAGATAAACTCACTAAACAAGGTATAAATCCCTATGTCACAAGATGGGTTGCCAACTGGCTCACTGACAGAACCCACACTGTGAAAGTAGCAGACCCTAAATCCAACTTCAGACGAGTGACAAGTGGAGTACCACAGGGTTCAGTCCTGGGTCCTCTCCTGTTTGGTATCTACTTCTCTGAAGTACAGGCTAACACAGAAGGTCTTTGGCTAACAAAGTTCACACATGACTGCAAACTAGGAGCCATAATCAAAACTTTTAACGATGTGGACATCCTTCAAAAGGGCCTCACTTAGACAGATGCCTGGTGTCAAAGCCATGGCAAAAAGCTCAATGCCAAAAAATGCCTTGTCATCCCTTTTGGTAAAAACTCTGTACCCATGAGCTACCACATAGGCAGTAGTCTACTTAATACCAAAAGTGTGATAAGAGACCTTGGGACACAGGTGGACAGTAGTCTCTCCTTTGATAATCACATCACCACAGTAGTCAGGAAATCCTTCTATGTGGCACACCTCATTACAAAAGGTTTCTCGTACAGGAAAAAAGAGGTCATTGTTCCCCTCTACTCATCACTCATTAAACCCATTATAGAGTACAATGCCCCTTTTGGTTTGTACCTCACAAGACATCTACAACAACTGGAAAAGCCACAGAAATACCTCACAAAGAGGATTACCGACCTCAAAGAGATGCCCTATGCAGACCGTCTCAAACTCCAGCTTTACTCTGTCGCATATTGCCTACTCAGAGGCGATCTCTGCCTAACATACAAAGTTATGTCAGACCCGGTGCTGTTGGACATGCTCCACTTAAGGAAATCCCAATCCCTCCACGCTACATGCTCTAGGGACCTAAACCTTGTCACCACAATAAACGGAACATGCTGGAGGGATAGATTCCTGTCCCAGAGACTTCCATACTCTGGAACAAACTACCTATCTATATCAAGCAAACCTCCTCATTAGCACTCTTCAAGAAAAATCTTGATGATTGGATGGGAGATAGGAAATTCACCCTGGGGATCACTTCTGTGGCTCTGCTCGACAGGGGCACAAGAAAATAATTTTCTTGGGTGGTGAAAGCCAGGGTACCATTTGGCTAGGCTTATATAGGCCCTAGGGCCAATAGCCTAGTACCTACCTATGAACCTATCATAACAGGCTAACGTGATCAGACCACAAATGATTAAAATTTCCCACATTAAAGGGATGAAACAAAACCTCGGTGTTCACTTTATATACCTTTACCAGTTTTATTCATCTGCACAAGACCCTGTCTCCAACATAGCAAACTAAAATTATATGATCTGAGAAACCAGTCGCAGCAAGAAAGCTATCAAGAAACATGCCAGCCAATACAACTGAAGAGTAGATTTCAGTAGCTAATTGCCTTCCATCTGTCCTTTGCTCTGTCCATACCAAAGTCACATCCTTACAAAGCATTAAATTACTAAACAAGCAACATCTTCAGCCTTTGTAACAGACCCCTCATGCTGATTTACAGTTAAAAATCATAAAATACAAGCAGTAGCAACCAACCCAACAACTTCAGCAAATCAAAAACTTTAAACCTGTCATCAGCTTCTATAGGAAGTAAACTGTTCTAAAGAAAAAACAAAAATAAAAAAATAAAAATCCATGCTTTTTCTGAGAAAGCTGAAGTACGCTGCATCTGCCATAGTATAGACTGCTGTGTAGGAAAAGCATTTTTTCTTGTTTGTATTACACCTATTATTAACTTGCTTGTAGTGTGTACATTATTTTAGAGTGTTATTTCAAGTCCTTTTCCTCTGCATATTAAAAGCTCTGGTTAAGAGAGGAAAAACAAAGCTTGTATCTCTAGGTGATTTGTAGGAATTAGAAGAGGTTAATTATTTGTGAACTGTGAGAGAATAGTACTTATTATTGTAAATGTTCCAAGGTTTTACTGAAAAAGCTCACTTGAACTACCTCTGCCTTAAAACAGACTGCTTTGTGGGAAAAAATGTCATCATGTCACCTTATTCTGTCTGTGTTTTTAAACTCGGTGACTCTAGTTGCCTGCTACTTATGTTTGAACAGAAAATTCCTTCCCATTCAGATTTCATTGGCTGTTTTATAAAAGGAATCATTCTGTGTAAGCATTCTCTTAAATTTATTTACCCTCCCACTGTGTTACATAGATCCAGTGTAGTAACGTCTCACCAATAACTATAGGTGCAACCAATTATCATCTGCAAAATCTTTGTCAAAACTGGTTCGCCTTACTGTAGTGACTAAGCTGGTTTTGTATTGCATGCCCTTAACTATCACTGCTTTGCAATAATTTTGGATCTATTTTGTGTTTAAATTCTATTAGCTGTTATGTGTGTTGATAATTGACCACAAGAGCACTATCAATACCCCTCACTGTGTAGTCCTATCCTGCCGTAGCTTCATCCTTGGCCAGCCTACTATTTTTTCTAGGGCAGCATAGCAACAGATGATTGACTTCAGTAACTGGCTTGGTTTTCCATGTCATTCTAAGGGGGTGCAATATTTGTCAGCATGGAAGGAGATGGTCAACAGACCATTATGCTTTGCCAGGGATGGTCTACACCTCTCCCCGCTAGGCTTTCAAATATTAGCTATAACATTGTCTTACTCCATAGTGCCTTTTTTAGGTAATGCCAAACTGAAAGTACTTCCGACATAGCAAATCAAAACCAAGAAAATCTAAAGGTATCGCTGCTTAATGCTAGGAGTTTAAACAAAAAAAAAACACTCTACCCTAGAGAATGCTGATGTCTGTGTGATCACTGAGACATGGCTTAAAGGCATGGAGAGCACACCAACAGTGCAAGGTTATAATGCCTTCCACACATCTAGGCCAGCTACTTCACAGGCAAGGACTAAAGGTGGAGGTATCTCTATTTACATCAAAAATATATTTCAAGGCTGGTCAAACAGGACAATGCACTTGAGTTGCTCCATGTTCAAATCACCATAGGTAAAATGCAATACCATTTCCTTGCAAGTTATAGGTCCCCCTCTATGAACCAGAAAACCCATACTATGTATTTTAAACTTATTAGAAACACTAACCATCCAACCCAATACCATATTCATGGGTGACTAATTACCCCACTATTAACTGGGAATCCTATACAACACCACAGGCACAGAGATTCCTGCATTTTGTAAACACAAATTTCCTGGACCAGATAGTCAATACAACAACCAGGAGTGCAACCATACTGGATCTGGTCCTCACTAATATGGGAGACTGCTGCACACACCCTATTGTAATGCCTTCCCTGGTAAGGTCAGACCACAAAATGGTCTCCTTTGAAATAAAAAATAAAACCTGGACCCCCAGCTAAAGCTGGAATATTCAGGAACTGTTCTAAGACTAACCTGATATTAAGTGCCTGGCAAAATTTCAAGCCTCCATAAACCCTGAGAACACTGCTGCCTATGCAGAATTGTTCACAGAAACCCTGTACAAGAATGTTAATAGCTGCATAGAGGCAAGTACTGAACTAACTCAAAAAAACAAGCCACTCTGGTGAAACTACAAAATCAATAGGCTGTATAACAGGAGGAAGAAAATCATAGCAAAAATTAGGAGGTGCAGCACCCAGCAAGATAAAAGCAGTCTCCTCTAACTAAAAAAATGACTCTGAAGATAAATACCTACCAAAGCCAGTTTTGAGGTATGTTTGGCCTCCCAGGCCAAGGACAACCACAAAGCATTATTTAGCTATGTCCGCAACCTCAAAGGCAATACACAGTTGTGTGCAGAGTTCATTGTAAATGAAGCCTTCTGTACTGACCCAGAAGATATAGCAAACTTCCTGGCTGATAAATTCAGCTTCAACTTTACCCCCCTCTCCCCCTCAATCCTACCTGAAGAACCCCTCTCGCCCCCTCAACCCTCCCTGAAGAAATATTGTCAAATATAACTTCCCCTACTATTACTAGGGAACAGGTCCCTATTCTTTAAGACCAAGAACACTGCATCAATGGGCCTAGCCAATATCCCAGGATGCCTTCCAAGTAGCATGAAACATGACCTATCAGGGCCTTTAACTGCAGCCTCCAATATGCACAGAGGTGGGCCATCTATAGACCGTGGAGACTACAGACCCATACGTATCATTAGTCTTGTATGTAAAGCTATGGAAAGAATTATCATGGAGATGATCAACAGAGAAGCAGTAAATCTCCAGACAGTGGACCCAACCCAGTTTGGTTTCGTCAAGGGCCGATCATGCCTACTTAGCCTGGTGGACTTCTTTGAGAAGGTCACCAAAGCAGTGGATGAGGGCAAAATCATTCACACTGCCTACCTTGATCTGGCCAAGGCATTTGACACACTACCCCACTCGGGCATTGTTGACAAACTCAATAGGTACAAACCCATATGTCACCCAGTGGATAGCCAACTGGTTCACAGACAGGACCCAGGAAGATAAACAGAGTCCAGTCACAAGTGGAGTCCCTCAGAGATCAGTCCTTGGACTGCTCCTTTTTGACATTTACTTCTAAGAAGTCAAGGCCAATGTCCGTGGTCTCTGGCTGACTAAATTTGCAAATTAGGTGTTGTCATTGAATCTCACACTGACACAAATGTTCTCCAGGAGGGGTTGACACAGACAAACAACTGGTGTCAGAGCCATGGGCACTGGACTTAATGCCAAGAAATGCATAATAGCATCCTTTGAGAAGTCATCCATCAATGGCAGCTATCATATTGACAAGACACCCCTTAGAGCTGACCCAGTAGTCAGGGACTTGGGGGGATACATAGATGGTAATCTAGCCTTTGACCATCATGTGCCTACAGTGATGAGGAAATAATTTTATGCTGCACAACCTGTAAACAAAAGTATGGCATCTAAGTCCAAGGAAGTGATAGGTCTGATGAATGCTGAATACAGTGGAACAATCATTGAGTACAGAGCCCCCTTTGGCATGTACCTAACCAGGCATATCCAATGATTGGAACATTCACAGAGGTTCCTCGCTAAAAGAAATACACTAAAAGAATACAGGGTGTAAGTAAAATGTCCTATACAGATCACCTCAAGGCCCTATCCCTGTATTCTGTCTCCTACAGGCTTTTGAGAGGGGGATATCTATGCCTGGCATACAGGACATTATCATATCGCACTCTGATGGACCTCCTGCATATCCACAAAACAAAGAGCTCCAGAATTACCCATTCTAAAAACTTAAGCCTGAATGTGATATAAATATGACCTGCTAGAGAGATAAGTATGTATCCCAGAGACTACCCTGTCTATGGAACAGGCTTCCCATCCATGTGAAGCAGACTTTCTCCCTAACCCAATTCAAGTACAACTTGGACAATTGGATGGGAAACCGGAAATTCATCCCTGGTTTGGCACCTATGTCTCTAATGGACACAGGTAACCTGTAAATGGTTCATCTCCTAGGCCCATGCTTACACTTATCAAGGGTATCAGAACTTGTCAGAGATTTGGGGTGCATGGCTAGGCTTAAAAAGGCCTTTTGTGGTAGTTAGCCTAGTAAACACCTATGAACTTATAAGTGTTTCATGTTTACTTTGCAGTCTGCATCTTCTAACATGTACTGCTGCTTCTAACACATACTGGTTCCACTTGTGAGAGATGAACTTACTTATCTAATTGGACACTAGCCTCTCCTTTCCACCCATGGTCAGAAAACAGCAGAGAAACAAGACTTCGTTACCACAGCATCAATCCTACATATACTAAGGTAATGAAACTCCTTGCTTCAAGGCATTCTTGTTTGCTTCAACCATACAACCAAAGTACTAACACCAGACCCTCACCCTCACCCATGCCTACTGTTTACTGGAGTCGCATGCACTGCAAACCTGTATCCTTAAGGTCCCATAAGCCTTTAGTATTTCCCAGAAATGTCTGTAGTGATTTTGTGATTCCAATGTAAGATGTACACAGACAGGATTCATCAGGCTGAAAAAGGATAGGGTGACAGCTCTCTCTGTCTGGTACTAGGATTAGGAATGCCACCAGAGCCCTTAGGTCACTGAACCACCCCAGATAGGATTATAGTCTTGCAGTTGCCCAGTTGGGGGATGAACGATCTTAGGAACTCTACCCTGGGGGGAGATGCAGAGAGATGCTCTTGAGCTTTCTGCATATATCTTAAAGAAGGTAAGGTCCTGGCATCAAGCATCATTTTACCTTCATCAAGAATGATGTCTAAGCTCAAGAATAAAATAATTGGCTCTTATAATTTTAAGCTTGCCAAGGATTTTTTTTTTTTTTGCATGCAGGCTAAAATTCTTGCTATCCCCATAGTGCCTCTTTTAGGCAGAGCTCACCTGATGGACGTCCAAACATAAATTGCTATCTGGATAACATCAAAAATCAAGACAGCACTGCTAAATACTAAAAGCCTAAGCAACATATCTGATTTCTTCCTCGCACTTGACAACATTATCATCCGTATAATTACAGAAATCCATTTCCACTGTAATAACACTCCTCCTCCTATTTTAGGGTACAATACCTGTCATGCATTCAGATCCACTGCCAACTGAGGGGAGTACCCATATTTATTCACATCTCAATAGTTTCTCACCAGATTCCATGTGATACAAAGACTTCAGCTAGTTTACAATTTATAACACTTAGTAAAGTTATTTATCTATTATTATACCTAATATTACCCATCACTGTATGCAGAGTATTTTATCCAGTTAGAAATGTTAACCAGCAAGCCAGATACTTTTCTTATGAGCAGCTTCCAGTATCCATACATAAACTGGCCAATTTAATCATACTAAAAACAAAAATGCTGTTGATTTCTGGACTTCATAATTACCAATACAGCTAACCCAGTGCCTCCTTTGCCTGCAGTAGGTGTCTTTGTTCTAAACCTTGGCCCCATTTACATATTACCAGTTGTGCCACTCTGTTTATTATCTCCTTCTTAGCAGATATCACTATTTTACTGTGATCCTCTTCCTGAGAACCTGCTTCATGGCCCCAGATGAATCCTCTACATTCAGGGACCAATTACTTAGAAATTAATTTGTCTTACTGATATTCATAAACAGTGTACCTTGTACTTAAGGTTGCTGCCCATAAGTCTGAAGTTTACTCCCTCATAGATGGATGTGTTGAGGCATATGTACCTATTCCATTCAAGCATCATGACAAATTTAAAATTAAACACATATGTTAATACTCCAAGATAAACAAAATTAAAACTAAACACATATGTTAATACTCCAAGATAAACAAATTCTACAACAAGAATTACAGTCATCTGACCATCTATAAAAGTCCTATAAAAGGGAATTAAATCTGGTAAGTCCCTCAAGCTTACAGATGGAAAATGCAAGGCTAACTATGAATTTAGTGTTGCAACCTGTCCAAAAGGAGTGCTGTATGGCCTTTTTCAGCTATGGTGGAAAAAGTAGAAGTAACCAACATTTCTGTGTTGAATTTGTAATTGTACTTCCTTCTCTTCCCCAAAGTTATTGCTAATACTCTTGCACTCCACGTCCCCCTTTACACCTCCCCTCCCAAAAATCACTCTTGACCAAGTCCTTTTGGCACTTTCTAAAAATTGAAAATACCAGTTCCATGTATCCTGAAAATATCCCTGTGTGACTGCTGAGAAGAACCAAGTTCCATTCAGCAAAACCCCATCTGTCAGTTCTTCAAACTGAATCAACTGGTTACATCTCCAAGGACTGGACAATAGTTGCTGAGGTGGCTTGCATAAAGGTGATCCCTCTACTGATCCTGGCAGATGCAGAACTATTAATGCTGCTAATATTCTTTGCAAGGCTATGAAATGTATTATAGCTGAATTAATAGATGATAATACAGGTGACCTTGTGTTCATGGATACATACCTGTCTGGCATTGAAATCCTGAAGGCACAAATCTGTTATGTTGCTGATCCCAAAGCCAAATATCAATAAGCAAATGCCTAGACTTGTAACTTTAAGTGAAAGAAGCTTCATTTACTTTTTCCCCATATTACATACAAGCCTTTTCTTGTCAGCTTCTGTTTCTTAACACAGTCTCCAATGAGGCTCATCTTCTGCAAGTTCTCCAGCAACGGAGACATCACACTTAAAGGAGCAGTCAGAAAACACAAAGCTTCAGACTGGTTATTGTGCTGTTTGGTACCCCTGTACTCGAAACACTGAGCAGAAGGCTCCACATCTATAGCATCAACCTTCTTCCTACATTTCACATTGTCTGCAGTTAAACTCCTCTCACTAGTAAGTTCCTTATGAGACTATTTATTCATGTCACTCACCCCACCAGTTGCCACCTACAGTTTAAGGTGGCCGCAGATTACAGGTTTCCCTTCACTAAGAAATTCTATGGTTACTCTTGACCAAGAAATTCTACATTTTACCATTTGACAGAATATTCAAGGCAGCAATTCAAAGCATCACACTTGTTACATTTAGGTTCGCATTCCCAGCTGAAATGGCAGGGGGTCTTATACCAGGTGGCCGCAGATTACAGGTTTCCCTTCACTAAGAAATTCTATGGTTACTCTTGACCAAGAAATTCTACATTTTACCATTTGACAGAATATTCAAGGCAGCAATTCAAAGCATCACACTTGTTACATTTAGGTTCGCATTCCCAGCTGAAATGGCAGGGGGTCTTATACCAGGTAGAGACCATTTAAGGGTAGTCCTTAACCAAATGAACAGACTAGCTCCTATAACAAGGTTTCTTTTGAGTGCCTTAATAGAAATAATAATATGCAAATGAAACAGTTTATCATCTGCTGTATGAAGGTCAAAAGAGAGTTAATCGCCAGTCGAAATGCAAGTTTGAAACAATTTTTTTGTTCTGATAAACATAATCTAAACTGGAACTAAGTATAATGCAATGTAAACAAGTGGAGCTTTTCTTCCAAGGCCTCCGCTGTAAATGGATATTACCCAGTTGGACTTTCCAGGTAAACAAAGACAACTAACTAAATAAACAAACACAGATATAATCAAGTACGTCCCACATATCCAACTTTAATAGTATGTTGGAGAATAGAGGCTCCTCCGCTCTAAAAATGACAAAGAAAACCTTAGGTATGAGGAAATGTGGATTTTGTCCTCACTGTAAATTTATTAACATAGGTGGCTCCTTTACCAGCCATGACAGGACTTGAATAATTAATGTCCCATTTAATTGCGAGTCCAAGGCCGTGGTTTATATTGCCCTGTGTGAGCAATGTCCCAGCTTTTATGTGGGCAAAACCAAATGCAGGTTTAGGAAGAAAATTTATGAGCATAACTATGCTATCAGGAAGAAAAACCTTAGTAATGCATTAGCAAGACATGCTCAACAACAAGACGGCTACACTTTTATGTTTATAGCCATTGAAAATGTTGCAATAAATGATGGGGGTGGACCTTGGATGCTACTTTTGGGACAGAAGGAATTGAAATGGCAAATTCTTTTGAACACTAGCAGTTAGCCAGGAATCAGTGACCACTATTCTATCAGTTGTCTGTTTAATGCTATCTGGCCAATGATTTAAGCTTTACTACATTTTACTTGGCTTTTTTATATCCGTTTTTTAGAGTCATTTCAGAGTAAGAATAGGAATTTAATAATTTAAAAATAATTTTTATGAATTAATTTTATGAACTAAAGTAATGCTGTTTCTTTGGGGGCCATTGAACTAACTGGCATTCTTAAAGTAGCCGCTATTTAGTAACTAGTCCATTTGTTGCTATTTTTATGCAGTTCTTTTCGTGTTAAAGGATTTCCCCTAATGGGAGAGTTTTGAGCCTAAAGTGTTTTGAAAAAGATAATGATATGAATTTTCTATTTTAAATCATTTTATTTGGTTTAAAATGTTTTGTTATTTTTTAGAAATTTTTGAGTATTATTCTTAGTTGGTGTTTAATTACATTTGAGAATTTTATAAGGATTGTTGATTTTCCTAGGAAGGGAAGGGACATCATTGATTTCTGGAGCTAGGAAGGCATTTGTAGAGGGTTCACATATATTTAATGCAATAAAATTATGATATTTTATCTGAGGACGTTCATGTACAAACATGAACGAAACTGCTCATCCTGATTATTTTTGCTTTGATGAAATACTTTGTGATTTTTTTCCAGTTTTCATTTCTGTAGTTTTTCTTTTGTGTTTTATACTGCCCAAATATCAGATTAATATATTTCATTTAAAAAATGCACAGGCTTACATTTGGTAAAAAAGTGGTACTTGAAAATCAAACTTAATCCAGGGACTAGAAAATTTTAAAACAATTCAGTTTTGGTAAATAAAGATCATAGTACTTGGCAGCCTCAAAAGCAACTTCATATACTGTTTTTTTAGGCACACAAATAAGGGCTTAAAGTTGTTGAGGCCAAAGCCCTGGAAGAACAAGTACATTTTCCCCAAAAAATCATACTTGTCCAGTGACACAGGAGTGGCAGACAAGTGCTGGTGGGCCTTCCACATACCATATATCCCAGGACGCATAACAACTGGTCTGCGGATAGGGCGTGAAGTCTACGTGATCCTTGGATTGTGCATTTCTTTGCATAGCAAAACAAATCCCCATGTTTTTTTTCATCTCATGTTGTCATGGCTATGGCAGCAATCTTTGATGTGTGTTGATGCTGTTTGTATTATATCAGTATCACAGTTAGAGTCAATGATTGTCCACAATCTGTAGTCCTCCAGACAGCTGTTGGGACACAGAATTTGTATGTCTTTCTTAATGCCGGTGATTTCAATCATGAACAGAAAAGGGCTTAGAAGACAGCCCTGATATACACACTTGATCACTGGGCATGAGATATAGGTCACTTCACACATTTCTACATGTTTAGATGCCACATATGTTCTATATTCTACCCACTTGGTGATACAGGTGTTGATGGCTACATTTGTCATTGTGGAGTGAATACCTCAGTGTGGACTTCTGTCTACTGCCTCGGCCTTTTCAGTTTCCACACAATGATGCTCTTTGAGGACATCTGACAGATGTAACAGACAAAGATGTAGCATCAAAAACTCACTTGTCTGTTGCACACAGCCGGGATATTACTAGTGTCCATTTAGAGAAGGTCCGCGATGACCTGTTCATCTGCCTCACAGATCAGGAGAGTCAGGATTCATCTGTACATGCACTCATCAGGTGCTGTCCCCAGCTCACTCAGATGCATGTTGATGTACACCCTTCTATGAGAACATAGTCCATCTGGAGGGTGTGTTGAAGTGTATCACACCGTGTCAGGTAGGCGAATATTCTGAGTCAAAGTCCATTGTTTCTGTGCAATAGACCTGCATGAAGGTAACAGTGCATACTGCCTATCTTGATTTATTCTAGGATTTGGACACAAGCCCCTACTCTGGTATCACTGACAAACTCTACCAGCAGGGGATTAAATTAATACTTACATCACTAGATGGTTAACCAATCTCCTCACAGACAGACAACATACTGTGAAAGTTGGTGAATCAACCTCTACCATTGCGGCTGTCACCACTGGTGTTCCCCAAGGATCTGTGCTGGGCCCTATACTGTTTGGAATCTATTTCTCAACAGTCCAGCTACAAAATATGATTGGTAGCTTACCAGGTTTTACTGATTCTTGCATATTGGTTGCAATCATTGAGTCCACAATGATGTGACTATAGTACAAGAGGGACTAACACACACAAATGATTGGTGCCAGAGCCACATAGTTTACTAATAAATACAGAATGTGTCAGGATTTGTGCCTTATACAAAGTGAGCTGCAGTGAGAATAGAACCCTTACCTAAGTACAAAGACTGCAGAACACAGTACTTCATGCAAGTGTCACAGCACAAATCTGACCTTTACAAGAGTGCAAGTCAACTTATAGTAGATGACATCAGCAGGCTGTGTGTGAAAGATGTTTGGAGGCCTACAAGAAATGGGTGTGTAGGTATGTGCAAGTATCAAAATACTGTCAATCCATGGCACTGGAGAAGTAACTGTAGAATACACACTTCTGCTCTCCTGCCTAGACACACACACACACACACACACACAGTTGACTGCAGTAAGAATAGAACCATACCCATATAAAGTACATAGACTACAGAACACAGTACTTTATGCCAGCCCTACGGCACAAGTTTGACTTTTACAAGAGTAGGACTGCAGGTCAACCTATAGTAGATGACAGCAGTGCATGTTGGAGAGAAGAAGTTGGGAAGCCTGCATGAAATGGATGTGTAGGCATGTCCAAGTATCAAAATATTGTCAGTCCATGGGATTGGAGTGGTGACTGTAAGATGCACACTTCTGGCTAGACACAGACACGTACACGCCCAGTTGACTGAGAACAGAATCCCTACCTAAGTACACAAAATACAGAATGCAATATGTTACCCAAGCACCACGGAAGTCTGACTTTTTTTTACAAGATTGTGGGTTAACTTTTAGTAGATGACATCAGCAGGCCATGTGAGATGCAAAATGTTAGAAGACTTGCATAGGCTCATAGCTTCATATGTACACAGGAGGCTACTAGCCTAATGGCCCTAGGGTATATAGAAGCCTAGCTGTGTAAAAACACAAATACCCTTACTGAGCATAGTTGGATGGTCATTGTTAGAGCTATTTTGTGAGCAGCACCAACTTTCCCTGTCCATGAGGGACATAGGTGCCACCCCAGAGGTGACTTTACAATCACCCAACCAGTAGCCAAGGTTGCGCTTGAATAGGGTCATTAAGTAGCACTGATTCACATGCAGTTTGAGTCTATTACAGAGGAGTGTGAGTCACTGAGGGATATATCTGTCTTCCCGGCATTTTTAATGAGGGAAACGTACTCACAAGCGAGGAGAGTGTGTTGAGCAGATGGAAAGAGTACTTTGAGGGGTTGATGAATGAAGAGAATGAGAGGGAGAGAAGGTTGGATGATGTACAGATAGTGAATCATGAAGTGCAGTGGATTAGCAAGGAAGAAGTAAGGATGGCTATGAAGAGGATGAAGAACAGAAAGGCTGTTGGTCCAGATGACATACCTGTGGAAGCATGGATGTGTTTAGGTGAAATGGCAGTGGAGATTTTAACTAGATTGTTTAATGAAATCTTGGAAAGTGAGAGGATGCCTGAGGAATGGAGAAAGTGTTTTGGTGCCGATTTTTAAGAATAAGGGTGATGTGCACAGCTGTAGTAACTACAGAGGGATTAAACTGATCAGTCACAGCAAGAAGTTATGGGAAAGAGTAGTGGAAGCTAGGTTAAGAAGGGAGGGGATGATTAGTGATCAGCAGTATGGTTTCATGCCAGGAAAGAGCACTACAGATGCGATGTTTGCTTTGAGAGTATTGATGGAGAAGTACAGAGAAGGTCAGAAGGAGTTGCATTGTGTCTTTGTGGATTTAGAGAAAGCATATGACAGGGTGCCTAGAGAGGAGTTGTGGTATTGTATGAGGAAGTCGGAATTGTCAGAGAAGTATGTAAGAGTGGTACAGGATATGTACGAGGGTAGTGTGACAGCGGTGAGGTCTGCGGTGGGAGTGATGGATGCGTTTAAGGTGGAGGTGAAATTACATCAAGGATCAGCTCTGAGCCCTTTCTTATTTGCAATGGTGATGGACAGGTTGACAGACGAGATCAGACAGGAGTCCCCGTGGACTATGATGTTTGCAGATGACATTGTGATCTGTAGTGAGAGGAGGGAACAGGTGGAAGAGACACTGGAGAGGTGGAGATATGCTCTATAGAGAAGAGGAATGAAGGTCAGCAGGACTAAGAATATATGTGTGTGAATGAGAGGGAGGATAGAGGATACAAGGAGTAGAGGTGGTGAAGGTGGATGAGTTTAAGTACTTGGGATCAACAGTTCAGAGTAATGGGAAGTGTGGAAGAGAGGTGAAGAAGAGTACAGGCAGGATGGAGTGGATGGAGAAGTGTCAGGAATGATTTGTGACAGACGAGTACTAGTAAGAGTGAAAGGGAAGGTCTACAAGAGGGTAGTGAGACCAGCTATGTTATATGGGTTGGAGACAGTGGCATTGACAAAAGGGCAGGAGTCCAAGCTTGACGTGGCAGAGTTGAAGATGTTAAGATTTGCACTGGGTGTGACGAGGATGGACAGGATTAGGAATAAGTATATTAGAGGGTCAGCCCAGGTTGAAAGATTTGGAGACTAAGCCAGAGAGGCAAGATTACATTGGTTTGGACATGTGCTGAGGAGGGATGCAGAGTATATTGGGAAAAAATGCTAAGGATGAAGCTGCCATGTAACAGGAAAAGAGGAAGGCCTAAGATGAGGTTTAAGGGTGTGGTGAGAGAGGACATGTAGGTGGTTGGTGTGACAGAGCAATGATGCAGAGGACAGGAAGAAATGGAAACAGTTGATCTGCTGTGGTGACCCCTAACGGGAGCATCCAGAAGAAGAAGAAGGCTAGGTTAAGAATCCTGGGCTAAGTTATTCTTGTTCCATTTGATTTTCTGATGTGCAACATTTCCAGTAGGGCAGGATCTGAGACTGCTCTATAGGGCAGGTATAGGTCACCTCTCAGCAGCCTGCATGATACTGAGTACACTGACAGGACTTTCAATCTTTCCATGTATATCATGTTTTGAGGCCCTGGAGTCTCCCAAGTACAACACTGTGTTTTCTCCAATTGCTGCAGGTGTCTGGTGAGGTACAGACAGAAGGGAGCATTGTACTCCGTTAATGGCCTGATATCATACCTGTCATTCTCTTAGAGCAAGAAGTCTGGACAAAGCTGTAAATAATGGGGGTACACATGCCCAAAATTAGGGACAATTTTTCAATATTGCTCCTACAAACATAGAAAGTTGATAAGAGTAACAGGTTTTCCAATTAGCTTGAATTTTTGGAAGGGTATGAAGTCTGAAACTCAAATCTGTCATTATTTTCTGACCTCAATCTTTAATGACTTGCCAGTGATTTACCAGAAAACCACAATATTATGAAAAATGGACCAAAAATATGAGGCAAAAATCTGGATATTCTGTGAAAATGTGTACAGTTGATAAGTATGTTAAAGATAGAATACAGCAGAGGTATGACCACCCTGGTCTTGGATGTGATGTCAATATGTATGATGTGCACAGTGCAGAATGTGTGTCATCACAGTGGACACACAGTGATGAAAGTGTAGATTGCTATCAACATGTGTTCCCAAGTCTCACAACACTGTAAGCTTAGAGGGGTGTTATGTAGTTCATAATTAGCAGGGGTACAGTATTGCCAAATGGGACAATGATCTATTGTATGCTTTAAGGTTCAGTCTGTGAGTTTGACACCAATCATTTGTGTGTGGCAGCTCCTTCCAGAATGTTACCATCATTGGGGGACTCTATAGTAGTGTTTCCAGTTACCAATCATCTGGAAACTGCCATCTACCACTGCCTGTGCATCAGGGAAGTATTTTGCAAACAGCTGAGGGCCCAGCACAGATGCCTGTTATATTCTAATGGCAATTGGCTATGGGTGGAGGTGCAGTCCCCAAATTTGAGTGTCTGTTATATCAATGAGCCAGCTGCCTGTCCCTGTACTACTGTATGGTTTAATTCCTAAATGGGAGATCTTCACTGTGACACATGAATAAGGGATAGTGTCAAAGACCTTGGATAAGTCAACATAGGCAGTATGTCCTGTTATCCCTCATCCAGGATTTTGGGGTCAGTATCCAAGAAGTCCATAAGGTTCAGTAAGCAAGATGTACCCTTGACAAAAACAAAATGGGTAGAGTCAAGTGTGTTGAAGGTCACCTATGTCCCTGTGGATCTGGTCCATGCTGATTCCTTCCCTAGCATTGCAGATAAGTATTTTTAGGCATATGGGTCAGTACTTGTAGTTCTGAATTTTACCAGATTGATGTGCATTGCATAGCGCACAACATTTAATATTACATTTTGTATTGTGGTTGATATATGTGTGAAAAAAGTATTGAGACACCAGGGTTGCAGTGCTTAGAGGGTGGCAATAGATGGATGTATTGTAAATATGTGATATATTGTTAGATAGGGCCCTCAGTTTGTAATGTTTACACATGTAATTTCATGTCATACACAGGAAATGAACAGTAAGCAGTAATGCAGCATAATATAAGCATTCCCATAGTGCAGTGAGCAGCAGGTTTGCATGACTGTTGGCAAAGTGTATAAGCATGCAAGATATACATGTTTACACGTAGGTAAGCAATGCACAAACGCAAACCACATTACTAAAGCCTGACAGTTAGTACTGGGTCTATGAAATACACCTGGTGCTTAACTAACTCGTGGCAGCATGTGTTAAAGCCTTGAGACATTCCTTTGTTTGGCCCAGATGGTACTGGGTTTGAATACAGGAGCCTCTAATACTTTAATATATTTTTCATTACAGAGTGATAATGCAGTAAAATGAATTGTTTATACGAGATGTGTTGCTGCATTTTGTTGCTGCTCACTGTCACTGCCCATTTAGTTTGCGAGCAGGTAAACCATGTGCAAATGCGTGCTATATTGCTAAAGTCTGTATCCGACTGACTGTGGGGCAACATGTGTGAATGCAGTGATACATTCCTTTTTCTGATAGATGGTACTGGTTTCAAATACAGCTGTATGCCATACTTTTAACTACTGTCGCATTACCGTTGCTGTGCGTTGGTCGTGGTGCACACCATCGGACAATAATGCATTACAGAAAAGAAATGGGGAAGATAGGACAGTGGTGAAATGGGGAGCAAGCAGGGGGAAGAAAAAAGGGAAAGCAATACAGTAATGTGCAGGAGGGAGGTAGGAAAGAATAATAGCTATCCATTTCTTCAACAGTAAAAACTGATCATATGTGCAGAATATTAGCTGAATTTGGATGGTCACCTCCAGAAAGAGGGGGGTAACCACAACAAAATCATGTTCTATAGCCAGTTGGACTGAATCAAGTGTGTCAAGAAGACCCGTGACATGGAGAGCTATGTATGGGATGATTTTCTTTTGTGGGACAGGTGCACATTATTTTTTGAGAGAGTGAGAGAGCAGTGTTGGGGAGGGGATGTAGGAATGTATGGGTAAGGTAAGTTGGGTAGGTGAGGAAGCAATTGCAAATAAATAAGACAGACGAGACAGTGACAGTGATAGACACACAAGGTTGGGGACACAATGATTGGGCTGAGAGTAGGGACATTACAAACCCAAGCAGGGTGAAAGCAAGAAATGAGTTCTCACCCACTGAACTGTCATCACTGTCGCCTCAGCCTGCCACTGGCTGGAGTGCCGGATGTCTGAGTCTCCCCCTCCTCCTAGTATTATGTAAAATGAGGGAGAGTAGCCTCTCCAGCTGGCGTAGGCATGGATCAACAGTGCGGTGCACAACCCTATGCACCATCCCCAGCAATTCAGCACTGGTGATAAAATCACCTCCTCTGCCACTGCTCCTGGAGGGCACCACTGGACAAGCCTCCAGGGCAGGACTTCCTGAGGGGGCATGTAGTACATGGGCAGCAGAGGCAGTGTTGCCAGGTTGGCTCACAGACGTGCGGGGCAATGGTGCTGGAGCCGGTGGAGGGGGGGCTGGTGGATCCTATGGGGCAGGGCTACCCCACTGTGCTGCGGAGCATTTAGTGATGTGGTACACATGGATGACATGGACTCATTTTGATGACACATAGTAAAAAATAAAATAAAAAAGAGAAGATAAGGATTGCAGTGAGAGAGAAAAAAGAGCTAGGATTAGTACCTTCATGTTTGACATACAATGCATTGATACAATTAATTGAATCTGTTATCTTAACTTTTACTTTTAAAGACTACCATCTCCTAGCAGATGCACACTATAGTACAGATTGCATCAAGTACTCCTTTACATGTGCATATATTGGACATATGCGTGTTCCATTTATACAGATTACAGTTTACAGCAGGGCATATGTGCCACTGGTAAAGAGCTTTTACTTTAAACCCTTAAATTACACATAATTGAAGAATTAACAGTATTGTATAGTTGGGAAGTTTGGTCTTTGAACCCACAACCTCTGACTAAAGTCTAATATATTGTACTCTTGATTTGTACTACAGACTAATGCATGCATACTTGCTTTTACAGTTGAGATATACATGCTCAATTTGATAACTATAAAATACCAAAAACTACCAAAAAAGCTATGTTTAACTTTGAATGCTAGAAAAACACTACTGTTCTACTGCATTCATACCACATGCTGCCCTCATCCACGCCAGTCTAGCCCCATGGGTTTGTACATTGACATTACGGGCCCTGGCAGCTGTGGAAAAAACAGAACCATATACCATTTATGAATACCAGTCTTGCCTACATTCAGCATTTAAGTGTTACAAGTACTCTCTGTAGTTGATAATTATACAGGTGTGGGATGTCCACATTTCTAAATTCCCCAATCCAGTGGTTGAGAGTATTCCTCTTCCCTTCGCTGAAAATCATTGTAGTGATACCTACATTGTTCACAGTGCGAGGGGATACCAGCGGCACTGGTAAAAGCCTGAGCTAAACTATCCAAAGCTTTTGACTTGCACTGAGAGCCAGAATAGTTCCCTTGAAAAAGCCTGTCACTGTGGTTTTTAACTGTATCTACCCAATTCCAGTAATTAAATTAACACCTGTTGCCACAAGAAGGTTGAGAAATTGCATGTCTATATTGCAGTTCATTGCTATAAAGTGCAATGTCACAACAGTAAAACAAAGGTTGCACACCCTGTACTAGAACTCGGGACCATCTGTACTCTATTTCTACACTTAAACCTGCTGCCACAGGGCTAGTTACATGATATTCCTTATTTTAATAATCATTCTTAAGGTCTTGCTGTTAACTGCTGCTCAACATCACTTAGCAATGCCTAATAGCATTAATTGAATGCATCCGGTTTCTGATTTTGGCTGTCCGAGTCCTGTTTGACCAGTTGTCCAGTCTAAACACTGCTATGATTCACACAAATGAGATAAGCACAGCCAAACCTGACATTCATTTTTCTCCCATTACCCATGTTTTTGCTAAGTGGCGCATCATGCAGACAGTGGCCAAAAAAAAAAAAGGAGAAATAGTTGAAATGAGGAAAAGCAGCCTATGACATGCATACTAGAAAATGTTAGTACACATGTGATATTACTACATAAATCTGGATTTGAAGTCTCACTCCAATGCACAGAACACAGGATGGGTGCCTTATCCCTCTTTGCCATACAAACAGCCTTGTAGCAATGAACTTAACCCAATATGCTCACAACCAACTGCAACAGCATCTACAGTGATATCAAACCATAAAAGTATTATTTGTACATTTAGTAGTTTTGGATGTAGTGCACCTAGTGATCAGATAACCTGTTATGACTATTGCTTGCAAATATACAGCTCTGTCTTACATTTCTGTTTGTGTTGGCCTTGTTTTCATTTATCTCTGCAGTAATTTGTGACACACAGTGTGTAAGCCATTCTATATAATTGGCTTTAAAATGTGTGAGGATATTAATTGGAAATATCATATGCAGTTGGCAAAAATGAAGGACAATTTGGATGTTACGGAACACAGCCTGTGACTTGTGTACTGCTTACTTACATTTCCAACCTTGTGAATATACACTATTACTTTGGGATATATATCTCCACAAAGAAGTATTGAACTTCAGAAGGTATGCTTCCATTTTTTTCAGCTACATACTGTATATGCTGGAATGTATTTAAGTAATTTCTGAAGCAAAGGATTTTACACATTTATCTGTATTCATTAGTTAAAGTGTACTGATGGAATGGACATGTTTGACAAGTCATTTCAGAGGTACACATAATTGCCAATGCATGAAAATGGAATGCGGTGTGATAAATATGTACAGATGTTTCAGGGACAGTTGCTTTTATAGCACGCAGCATTTCAGAGATTGTTAGCCAAATGTGTCATTTCCCAGCTCTTGCGGGGGGAGCAAAGTTGAGTTACTGTTATGGCACAAACAAGGATAGACTGTTCTTTTGTAGGGGGGTTACTGTTATGGCACAAACAAGGATAGACTGTTCTTTTGTGGGGGTGGTTACTGTTATGGCACAAACAAGAATAGACTGTTCTTTTGTTGTGGGGTTACTGTTATGGCCCAAACAAGGATAGACTGTTCTTTTGTGTGTGTGTGGGGGGTTACTGTTATGGCACAAACAAGGATAGACTGTTCTTTTGTGGGGGGGTTACTGTTATGGCACAAACAAGGATAGACTGTTCTTTTGTGGGGGGGTTACTGTTATGGCACAAACAAGGATAGACTGTTCTTTTGTGGGGGGTTACTGTTATGGAACAAACAAGGATAGACTGTTCTTTTGTGGGGGGGGTCACTGTTATGGCACAAACAAGAATAATATTGCTCTTGTTACACTCCTTGTTTTGCATCCTGCCTGATGTTAATATTTCACATCTCTAGACTGTTTTATGTTTTTCCTGTGGGTCTCTGCTGTCATATGTTGAGATAATTTCTGCACATTCATGTTATTAAACAATACACTCCAAGTTCAGGACTTGCCTTGTAAGTGCAGCAGTTGCCACAGCTGAAGCAGCATTGGCTTCAGCCTGTAACACATACAAATGAATTAAAGCAGCAGCAGCCCCTAACATTGTTTCGTGTAGACTCCTTTCCGTGGCTGTATTGCAAAAAGTTTTGGAATTCGCAGGAGAAACCAGCACAGAGTCTACACGGATGCTTTACAGCTTGTTGAATAGCTCCACCATGTTAGATTGGTTAATTAGCATGCAATTCAGCTGCTTATGTTGTAATTAGCATGTCATGGTGTTTACCTTGTTTATGTGGTGCTTATGCTGTAATTAGCATGTCATGGTGTTTACCTTGTTTATGTGGTGGTGTGCACTGCTACACGGTGCTTACTGTATCTAAAACTTTCTGTGGTCATGTGCGCATTGCAAAGGGACATGTACACTGTAAAAAAACTAAGCAAGAAAAAAGACTGGCTCGACACCGCTATGTAAATAAAAGTTTAATAAAAAGTACTCCAACAAAGTAAGCGCTTTCGGGTTCTCCAACCCTTCATCAGACAATGAAAGACATAAAAATTCACATTTAAAAACAAGCATCAACCAATCAGCTGTTAATATTTAACCCGCCTGTTTTGTAGTGCAGGTTTTAAAGGTATCTTTTCATTTAAACCTGGATACCTATGTGAAGTGAGTGTGATGATCCATTTAGACTCTAAAGTTTCTGTGTGCAACTTAATATCTCCCCCTCTAGCTCCCAACCTAACATTTACAATAGCTTTAAACATAAAAGTGTGTGGGATTGTCCTCCACATGCCTGTATAAAGCATTTTGTTCTACCTTGTTCCTAATACAAGAGATGTTGTAATATTCTAACTTTCAGCATGTGCGTTGTCATCCCTACATAGTAAGCCAAACATTTTTGGCACTCCGCTATGTAGACCACATGTGTTGTCCTGCACGTTGCCCTAGCTTTAAAATTAAACCTTCGTCCATCTACTGGATGCAAAAAAGTTGGATCCTTATTTATACTGACACAAGCTTTACAATTGCCACATGGCAGTGTTCCAGCTTTATTCATCCAAGATTTATTGCCAGAGGCTCCCTTCTCTCTGCATAATAAATCTTTAAGATTGGTATTACGTCTATACCCAAAACAAGGTGTGGGACCTATGATCTCACATAATCTATCATCTCCCCTTAATATGTTCCAGTTCCTTTGGACAATGGCCTGAATGTCTGTGATGGTACTACTATAAGTAAAAAACATCTTAACTCCATTGGTTTTTCTTGGCTTTGGCAAAGGACACATTTCATCCTGGTTCCTTCTTAACCAAGGTTTGTATTCCTTGGTTCTTCCCAGACCACTACGATTTATCTTAGTCTGTACCATCCTATCATTGTATCCTCTGTTATTGAAGCATGTCCTCAAGTTTTCCACTTCAGTCTCATGTTTATTAACTTCCAAACACAATCTTGATGCCCTACATAACTGTCCTTGAACTATGTTTGGAAAAAGATATCGAGGATGCATGCTGTCAAACGATAGTAGATGATTGGTCCAACAATCTTTTTTATATAAACAAGAAGAATAACCACCTGAATCATATGTGATCCTGGTGTCTAAAAAATCTATGCGTTCTGTAGAGTAGGTCATAGTAAACCTTAAGAACGAAGTGGTGGAATGCAGATACTCAAGAAAATTATTTAACATTTGCTCACTACCTCGCCAAAACATAAAGATATCATCTACAAATCGTGCATATGCTCCTACATCTTTTGCCCAATTAACATTGTTAATAATGGTCTCAGTCTCCCAATGATGTAAGACCAAATTAGCATATGTATTGGCACAGGGGGTGCCCATAGCCACCCCCTGTGCCTGTCTATAGGCCTGTTGTCCGCCTATAAATACATTGTTCTCCAAAACAAGAGACAATAGGGTACAAATTAAAGTAGCCTTGTGTTCATCCTCACCCATACTACACAAAACATGTTTTATGGCTTGAATGCCATAACTGTTGCCTAAGACGGTAAAGAGACTTTGTACGTCCAAAGTAACCATGATGGTATTTCCTTGGAAGCCTTCTAACTCATACGCCCTTACCATCTGCAAAAATTGTTTAGTATCCTTCAAAATATTGTATGTCTTGTCCACATATGGTCTCAGTGTATGTTCCAACCAAATTGATATATTTTCTGTGACCCACCCTCGACCCGATACAATAGGTCTGAAGGGTGGGTCATGCAAAGATTTGTGGATCTTTGGCAAAGCTTTAAACACTGGAGTTGTTGGTTTGTTGATTAACAAAAAGTTTAACAAATCATCATCTATTAGCATGTCAAAATTCAACCTCCGTAAGGTCGAATGCACACCTTCTATCACCCTATGAACAGAGGTGGGATTGATGGGTATGTAAGTGGTGCAGTCAGATAGCATAGCCCTGATCTTAGAATTGTAAAACTCACTGTCTAATACAACCACTGCCCCTCCTTTGTCCGCTGTCTTAATCACAATGTCTGTATTATTGGATAAATCATGTAAAGCTACCTGTTGTCGTTTAGTAAGGTTAAAATACCTGTTCTGCTCTTGGTTGCCAAAATAATGTATCAGATCTTTTTCACAACTTTTTATCCGTATCAATCCCAGTATTGTCATTGAAAACACAAATTTTGATCCTCTCGTCAGACACATGGATGTCAGAGAGGATTCGATGGGGAATTCCATCACTGATGGGGTTGTTCCGTTGGAAGGTACCATACACTCGGCAGAACGGATTGTACCCGAGGGTGAAGGGACTTCTAACAGTGTGGATTCCACAGTAATGAGTGAGCAAGGAGCACGCCCAAAGACAACACAGAGGCGACAACGTTTTTTCGAAAAACTTCCAGCACCTGTGAAAAAACGAGGGGCATGGAAGCGATCACTAAGCGAGGGGAGAGACCCCAACAAAAAGAGAAGGACTCAAGAATGACTTTTTGTGATTCTGATGGTATGGTTTTTAATTTATCCTCTTATCAGTTGAATGAGGATGAGATGAGTGTTTTGAACAAAGGTTTAACTTTTGTTCCAGGAAAAGCAAGTGTTTTTAATGAGATTGTTATTGATATAGCTTTATTTTGTAGGAATTTAGCGCTTAAATGTGTTTTCAATGACAATACTGGGATTGATATGGATATTGCGAGTTTAGGTACAGCTTTAAAACAGCCGAGCACATATGTACTACCCTTTACACCAGCAATGAATATGTTCATAAAAAGTTGTGAAAAAGATCTGATACATTATTTTGGCAACCAAGAGCAGAACAGGTATTTTAACCTTACTAAACGACAACAGGTAGCTTTACATGATTTATCCAATAATACAGATATTGTGATTAAGACAGCGGACAAAGGAGGGGCAGTGGTTGTATTAGACAGTGAGTTTTACAATTCTAAGATCAGGGCTATGCTATCTGACTGCACCACTTACATACCTATCAATCCCACCTCTGTTCATAGGGTGATAGAAGGTGTGCATTCGACCTTACGGAGGTTGAATTTTGACATAATAATAGATGATGATTTGTTAAACTTTTTGTTGATCAACAAACCAACAACTCCAGTGTTTAAAGCTTTGCCAAAGATCCACAAATCTTTGCATGACCCACCCTTCAGACCTATTGTATCGGGTCAAGGGTGGGTCACAGAAAATATATCAATTTGGTTGGAACATACACTGAGACCATATGTGGACAAGACATACAATATTTTGAAGGATACTAAACAATTTTTGCAGATGGTAAGGGCGTATGAGTTAGAAGGCTTCCAAGGAAATACCATCATGGTTACTTTGGACGTACAAAGTCTCTTTACCGTCATAGGCAACAGTTATGGCATTCAAGCCATAAAACATGTTTTCTGTAGTATGGGTGAGGATGAACACAAGGCTACTTTAATTTGTACCCTATTGTCTCTAGTTTTGGAGAACAATGTATTTATAGGCGGACAACAGGCCTATAGACAGGCACAGGGGGTGGCTATGGGCACCCCCTGTGCCAATACATATGCTAATTTGGTCTTACATCATTGGGAGACTGAGACCATTATTAACAATGTTAATTGGGCAAAAGATGTAGGAGCATATGCACGATTTGTAGATGATATCTTTATGTTTTGGCGAGGTAGTGAGCAAATGTTAAATAATTTTCTTGAGTATCTGCATTCCACCACTTCGTTCTTAAGGTTTACTATGACCTACTCTACAGAACGCATAGATTTTTTAGACACCAGGATCACATATGATTCAGGTGGTTATTCTTCTAGTTTATATAAAAAAGATTGTTGGACCAATCATCTACTATCGTTTGACAGCATGCATCCTCGATATCTTTTTCCAAACATAGTTCAAGGACAGTTATGTAGGGCATCAAGATTGTGTTTGGAAGATAATAATAAATATGAGACTGAAGTGGAAAACTTGAGGACATGCTTCAATAACAGAGGATACAATGATAGGATGGTACAGACTAAGATAAATCATAGTGGTCTGGGAAGAACCAAGGAATACAAACCTTGGTTAAGAAGGAACCAGGATGAAATGTGTCCTTTGCCAAAGCCAAGAAAAACCAATGGAGTTAAGATGTTTTTTACTTATAGTAGTAACATCACAGACATTCAGGCCATTGTCCAAAGGAACTGGAACATATTAAGGGGAGATGATAGATTATGTGAGATCATAGGTCCCACACCTTGTTTTGGGTATAGACGTAATACCAATCTTAAAGATTTATTATGCAGAGAGAAGGGAGCCTCTGGCAATAAATCTTGGATGAATAAAGCTGGAACACTGCCATGTGGCAATTGTAAAGCTTGTGTCAGTATAAATAAGGATCCAACTTTTTTGCATCCAGTAGATGGACGAAGGTTTAATTTTAAAGCTAGGGCAACGTGCAGGACAACACATGTGGTCTACATAGCGGAGTGCCAAAAATGTTTGGCTTACTATGTAGGGATGACAACGCACATGCTGAAAGTTAGAATATTACAACATCTCTCTTGTATTAGGAACAAGGTAGAACAAAATGCTTTATACAGGCATGTGGAGAACAATCCCACACACACTTTTATGTTTAAAGCTATTGTAAATGTTAGGTTGGGAGCTAGAGGGGGAGATATTAAGTTGCACACAGAAACTTTAGAGTCTAAATGGATAATCACACTCACTTCACATAGGTATCCAGGTTTAAATGAAAAGATACCTTTAAAACCTGCACTACAAAACAGGCGGGTTAAATATTAACAGCTGATTGGTTGATGCTTGTTTTTAAATGTGAATTTTTATGTCTTTCATTGTCTGATGAAGGGTTGGAGAACCCGAAAGCGCTTACTTTGTTGGAGTACTTTTTATTAAACTTTTATTTACATAGCGGTGTCGAGCCAGTCTTTTTTCTTGCTTAGTGTTTTATTTTGGACTGGTCGACTTTGGCTACAGCACGGAACATTGACTGTTTTCATTTACACTGTAAAAAAACAACTGTGTAGGTTTTATTGAATCCCCCTGATCATGTTTATGCCAAATGAAAAAAAGGTGTCTCTAATTTGACCATTTAATCTTTTTTTTTTTTTTTTTTTTTTTTTAAGTGTACTGTCCCTATCATTATTTTTCCATTCTGGCAAGTAGATATTTACTGGCTTTCAAATTAACAAATAAATTTAAAAAACATTTCCTTTCTGATTTACAGTATGTCTGTAAACTACTGTTGTTTCAAATTATCAATGAACAATAAGGTTCTTAATTTTTGTTTTTCCATTTATGGATTCCTAAATTGATGATTTACTATACAAATACAGTTTGCATTATTCATTAACCTGAAGTAGAAAACTTTTGTTTGTGTTGAAACTTTTGTTTCAAATTGTTAGACTGTATGCCATTTACGACCATTATCATTGTAATTTTCTTTTCTCTATTGAATGTCATTGTTGTATATAATGTTCATCAGTTCATGATGATATCATGCTATATTTACAAAGCTGTCAAATAACTGACAGGAAACTTGTCAAATGTAACTGGGACAGTCAATGAGTGTGTTGAAGAATTTGATATTAAATGTTTTTTACCGTATTTACAAATGCAAGTCATTTGGACGTAATGCCTTCTTGCAACTGAAGCAATAGGATATTGCTCAATGTTTTGTTCAGAGTGTACGTGACCATAGGTGTGTCGCAAAATAAATATTTTGCAACTCTTGCACCATTCCAGCTCAGTTAGTTCACATGTGTAATGAGAAGCTTGGTGTCAGGCATCCTGGTAGTGTGATTTTTATGTGAACACCTAGTAGCATGTTCACAGGTTAAAAAAAAAAAAAAAAAAAAAAAAAAAAAAGCATAACGAATAGCTGGCAATTATCTTGATAGCAAATTCTAAATTGGATTTTAAAAAATTACTGCAAAGAAAAAAAGCACCAACAGTTAGGATTAACGGACCGCACACTACCAAAGTAAAAAAATAAGATAAAAACAGTGCTGGGTCTGAAACACGGCCAGTTTATAATTCCTTTTATTGATTAAAGTGTTGAGCGCTTTTGCAAGGTTTATACTTGCTTCACCAGACCATAGAATACATTAAAAATGCAAAAAAAAATGTAAAACCTACTCGTCCAATCAAAGACGAGTTTCCCAGTATGGCAACTCTTCCTTAAAGGAACATATATTATCATTACACACAAAACTGTAAGCATAGGATGTCTAAATGGCCATTTCACACCATCAAATTTAAAAACTAACATCTTACATCTTCACTGATGGAAAATATATATATATATATATATATATATATATATATATATATATATATATATAATACATACATGCACACAAAATCAATCAAGAGCAGAATGTGTGTCTGTTAATGCATATATTTCCCCATTGCATATATAAAAACACACACAGAACGTAATAAAAATGTTCTATCAAACTCATGAATATATAAAAAAAAAAAAAACATATAATCTAATGTGTGTATATATAATCCTATGCAACTTCATTTGAAAAGGGGTCTGGCTTTTAATATGGGCTTTAACAGCACTTGCCCATTTAAGCCCATCTCACCATCTGCCCTTAACCTTACTATCCACTTAACTTCATTAACTTCCATATAATTACATAAATCTCCTTTTCGCTTACCTATTCTTATTTGTTCAATAACCATGAAATTAAATCTGCGTTCATTGGTATTTCTAATGTCATGTTTTGCCAGTGCATTGTTGTTCTGAACAACTATATTATATATGTGCTCCCTTATGCTATCCCTCAACTATCTATTGGTCTTACCGACATAAAAAAACATGATATAAGATGCACTGAGCTAAGTACACTATATTTATACTATTGCAATTGGCATTGACATGAATCGTATGTGTGTTACAGGATGGATGAATCTGCCCCTACTATTAATATATTGGCAAAAATTACATGTCGAGCAAGGTTTGGTATATCCAGATTCCTTCCATAAGCTATTGTTATTATAACGAATATCTTTGTAACCACATAACAATCTTTTTATGGACTTTTTATTTTTATATCTGAAACTGGGACGATCTCCCACAACATTTCTTATATTAGTGTCTGTAGTTAATATATTCCAGTGTTTGCTAATTATTTCTTTAATATACCTATTATCATTACTGTAAAACAATGAATACCTCATACCTTCTAGTCCTGATTTTTGTGGTCTTTCTACATACTGCTGTTCATTGATCATAGAAAAATAAGGATAAATAGAGGTAACTCTTTTTTTTTTTTTTACATATATTTTCAAATGCAGACATAATGTGTGAAGGGCGATATTCTCGCTTAACAAAGTTGACATTTAAATGCTTTAACTCATCCTCAAAACTGCTGTCAGATGCATTAAGTCTAGATGCTCTTATGCATCTTCCTCAAGTGTTCTCTAATATTGTTAAGGGACAAGCTATACTATTCCTATGGAAGTAATTTATTACGATAACATGACTTCTGTTTATCCCTGTAGTAATATTGCCAGCTCCTTCATTTTTTACTCTAACATCTAAAAAAATCAATCATTTGTTCATCCTTTTTAATATCAAACTTAAAAAATGTGTCAATGTTCTGTAAATAATTGTAAAAGCATTTAAACTCATCGTATCCCCCTGTCCAAACAAAAAATATATCGTCCACAAAATGACGATAAAAGGGAATATATCCCTTAAAATTTTCATTCTCAAAATATGTTTGCTTTCCCAGGTAGCCATAAAAATGTTGGCGTAGCTATTGGCACACACAGTGTCCATAGCTACGCCATCAAGTTGCAAATAGTATTTGCCATGAAACACAAAAATATTATTGGTCAAAACCAACATCCATGAATGCACGTAATATATCGATCTCAGTACTTTTAAATTCGCTGTTTTTTTGCCAAATACTCTCTTAGAGCAAAAACTCCATATTCATTGGTTATCTTGGTGAATAAAGAACATACATCCATGGTTATGAAATAAAAATTCATGGTATCATCCCATTCAGAAAGGAATATATACAAATCATGCAAGAAATTTTTTGTATCTTGCAATATATTCTTGTTGCGACTCACAATAGGTTCATAGATTGGTACTAGGCTAACTGCCCTTTTGGGCCATTTGAAGCCTAGCCAGTTACCCCATGTGAGAATCAAACCCTGCACCTTGTGTTTTTAAGGTAAACACCTTAACCATTATGTCATCCTCCCACCCTTGTACTTGTTTTTCTATGAAGATAGAAAGTGGTTCTATAACCATTCTTCTCGTGATATTATGGGTCATAAAGTTGGAATATATGGATGTTTATGAATTTTGAGGATGCCTTGTATACAAGGTGTCTTGTGATGTTCAACAAGACCATATCTATAGAGGTCATCCGTATTGTACCTTTGATTTAAAAGTTCCAATAACATACCATTAACATAACCTTTCATCCTATGAATCGAATCTGTTTGTAAACATTCCTATCACTTAACATTTCAACCACAGCACTTTCATAAAAGGAAGTGTGCATTATAATTGTGGGTCTACCCTTATCATTGAGTTTTATAGTGATGTTAATATTTATTTTACATTTGTTAACCGGGATAGTCCGGCTGGATACATGTCCATTTTCAGCGGAGGCCCGGGGAGAAAAGCTCCAACAGAGTTACAATGACAAATTGTTACAGAAAATAGTATATAAGATGAACAATAATGAGGAAGAGAGAAAAAAGAAAATAGACTATTTACATACTATTACAAAACTACCATGCTCTATCTTATGCAATATACTACTAATCATTAGAATATACATTAATAACATGCTAGCAAAGAGCTCGCTGCAATTCTCTAAGGGCTTTTTGCTCATACTTGTTTAAATTATAAAATTTCCTTTTATTTTGGGATAAATTAAATAATTGATAGAAGTCATCTGTACATAATTTTCCAAATGCTTGTAGCAAAGGATGATTTATAGGGATAAAACAGTGCATGTATGTATATATAAAAAAAAAAACTATCAGTACCTGATTCAGATGCTGAATATTGCATCTTTAACATGACATTGCGAACGAACATCTTCAGGTCTAATATTGTTTCTGTTATATCCACTGGTTGCGAAGGAGTGAAAGTTAGTCCTTTTTCAAGGACTGATGTTTCATGGACAGTTAAAATCTTCTTAGAAATGTTCCATATTAGTGATGTTTCACATTTTTCCTTATTTTCTGGATAGTTTGGAACCCCTCCCCATCTGAGGCATATTTACTTTGCTGTCTCCCTCTGCTTCTGGACTGGCTTTGGTTGTATTTGGTTCTCTGTTGTATAGTCAAAGGCAACATCATAAAAGGGCTGTTCTGATTTTTTGAAGGTTTTTTGATGGCAATCTGTAAAGGTTCTTTCGGTCATACAACAGGCTTATCATCTAAATGTGAAATAGGCGTCACAATGGTATCAGATGATATATGATCACTTCTTTCTTGAATTACACCTTCTGCAGTGGTGTCTGTTTTTTCCGCTGCTTCCTTGACTGAACGTTCAGCTCGTACATTAAGTGAAACCCCATCAATGTTAACCCCATCTACACAACAAAGGGGTTCTAAAACATGATTCTCCACCACTACTTCCATAGAGTTGGTCATATCATTGTCATTTCTGATATTTTTATGCTCATGTTCTTTATGTTGTTTGGGTCAAAGGAACATTCTCCCCATACAAAAATCTTGCATGTCCCGTTCTGTCTTCTTAAACTTGCCTTGTATCAATCTTTTCTCATATAATTTGATAGTATCAAACACTTCTGTGAGCCTGGCATCTATAAGATATCCTGGATATGAACTATATAACTGCATTTGCTGATTCTTGATGCTTTCTTTCAATGCATGTTCTTCTGCACCAAAAAAAATCTTTAAATAGTCTCCTATATGAAAACCTGTCTCTATATTAATCTGTTGCCACTGTTTTAACAGTTCTGGGAAGTGCTCACCTTGACTAGGCATATTAAGCACTCTGAGGCCACGAGGAACTATACGATACATTAGACATGCCTCAAAGTGCTGCCTTTGCATTTGGTATCTCTTCAATTTGAACATACAGTCTTCAAGCACATGTATATGTTAGTTCATACGCTGATTGCTTTGAAATGAACAATCAATACTTTACGGATTAGTTGCAGTGGCAAGTAGTGTATCCAGTCTGCTATATAACTTACTAGTTCCTTTATTTCGTTCTTCCGACCTTCTTTCAGTAGTAGTTCTGTCCAGATGTAGAAACTTGTGGTGGATTATAGTCCAATTCAATCATGACGTTTCCTTCAGCCATGCTCCAAGGCTGGTGCAATATATAACTGTAAATAACTGCAAGGAAAAAAGCACCAAGAGCTAGGATTATTGGACACCACACTACCAAAGTCAAAAAGATAGGATAAAAACCGTGCTGGGTCCGAAACACGGCCAGTTTATAATTCCTTTATTGAGTAAAGTGGCAAGTGCTTTCACAAGGTTTATACTCACTTCATCAGAACATGCAATACAATAAAAACTCCAAAAAGCATTTCAAACCTACTCATACAATCAAAGATGAGTTTCCCAATATGGCAACTCTTCCTTAAAGGAACATGTATCATCATTACATATAAAACTGTAAGCATAGGATGCCTAAATGGCCATTTCACACAACGAAATTTAAAAAATATGCGTATATATATATATATATATATATATATACACACATACATATATATATATATATATATATATATATATATATATATATATATATACACACATACATATATACGCACACAATCAATCAAGAGCAAAAAGTATGTCTCTTAATGCATATATTTCCCCATTGCATATATAAAAAACACATATAAAGCTTACTTAATAAAATATGTTCTGTCAAACAGAACATATAAAAAATAAAAATAACATATAATCTAATATGTGTGTATATAGAAACCCATGCAACTTCATTTGAAAAGGGGTCTGGCATTATGATTACCAAAAGCAAAAATAACTCATTGTTCCTTTTTGTTCAAGAAACTATACTTTCTAAAAAGTATTATTTTTTCTTGGTATAAATCACTTTTGTTGTCTCAGTCCAACCTAGACTGGGCATGAGATTGATTGGTCAGTAAATAAATACATGTCTAACAGTGTCTTAACTGACTCTGCAGTACTTGGTCTATCTTACTACTCAAGTAGTAAATAGAGGCATGTTCTCAATGTAGCAGTTTTTTTTCAGAACTGTGTCATATTGCAGAATAGTTTCATTACATAATTTTACATAATGTGCTGACCCAGGTACAGTCTTATTGTTACCAGCATTGTGGGTTTATGACAAGTGGAGTACCACAGGGTTCAATCCTAGGTCCTCTCCTGTTTGGTATCTACTTCTCTGAAGTACAGGCTAACACAGAAGGTCTTTGGCTAACAATGTTCACAGATGACTGCAAACTAGGAGCCATAATCAAATCTCCTAACGATGTGGACATCCTACAAAAGGGCCTTACTGAGACAGATGCCTGGTGTTAAAGCCATGGCATCAAGCTTAATGCCAAAAAGTGCATTGTCATCCCTTTTGGTAAAATCTCTGTACCCATGAACTACCACATAGGTGGTAGTCTACGTAACACCGAAAGTGTGATGAGACCTTGGGATACAGGTGGACAGTAGTCTCTCCTGTGATAATCACATCGCCACAGTAGTCAGGAAATCCTTCTACGTGGCACACCTCATTACAAAAGGTTGCTCATCCATGAAAAAAGAGGTAATTATTCCCCTCTACTCATCACTCATTAGACCCATTATAGAGTACAATGCCCCTTTTGGTATGTACCTCACAAGACATCTACAACAACTGGAAAGGCCACAGAAATACCTCACAAAGAGGATTACTGGCCTCAAACAGATGCCCTACGCAGACCATCTTAAAAAACTCCAGCTTTACTCTGTCGCATATCTGCCTAACATACAAAGCTATGTCAAACCCAGAGCTGTTGGGACATGCTCCACGTAAAGAAATCCCAATCCCTCCGAGCTACACGCTCTAGGGACCTAAACCTTGTCACCACAATAAACAGAACATGCTGGAGGGATAGATTCCTGTCTCAGGGACTTCCCATACTCTGTAAGAAACTGCCCATCTATATCAGACAAAGCTCCTCATTAGCACTCTTCAAGAAAAATCTTGATTGGATGGGAGATAGGAAATTCACCCCAGGGATCACTTCTGTGGCTCTACTTGACAGGGGCACAGGAAAATAATTTTCTTGAGTGGCAAAAGCCAGGGTACCGTTTGGCTAGGCTTATATAGGCCCTAGGGCCAATAGCCTAGTACCTACCTATGAATAGATAAGAGTACTAAAGAAATGATTTAGTGAAGGGACTGCAAATTCCTCTGTCATGCCTCTTGTCTAGAAAAAAGGGAAGTTGCTTGTGCTGGTGCAACAAGGAGTGTAACAGAAGACTCTAGATATTGTTTTATAATGGAAATTTAGACTGAGACCATATGTACATAAAAGCATGTGTGCAAGTATGTCGAGTGACTGAAGGTTTTCAGCATCATTTCATGTCTCTTTCACACTTGCAGGCAAAACCTCAATTTCCTCTGAAGGTATTTTAGACATGCTGTGTAAGTGGTTTCCTGAAGCCGCCACCTTCTTTTTTTTTTTTTAATCTTGCTAATAGTGTTAATAGCTGATGTTATAGTCCATGCTGGTCAGCTGTGTGCTTGTTTGTTAGCTAAACTAGACAGTGAGGGAGGTAACGACATCTGCTCATTAGGCGGTACTGGCAGTCAAATTCCCCAACCCTGAGAATTGTCTGATCTGCTACTTTTGTCGACAATTGCCGACCATCTGTTTAGTTGGCCAGATTGTGTCAACTAAACAGTTGTCATCCAGCGCACCATTTAACAAAAGTTGCACTTTCCATATAAATTTTTTTCATTTTAGTGATACTTTTATTTGTTATGCCCTATTTTATGTTCTGAGAGATTAATGCTGGAGGGGAGGTCAAAAAGCAAAAGATAGGAAGGGGAGATGAACAAAACAAAGTGGTAGTACAATGTAAACAAAGACAAAAATCAGTGCCCAATAATGTATAAAGGTGGATGTTGTACAGGATGAGGCCACCAATATGGACAGATATGTACACTTGAATAGAGGTAGGTGGAAGGTTAAGACAATAAACATGGTGAAAGTTGCCCTCAACATGTGGGGAAATTTACACATGTAAAATAAATGTATGCCCATATCACTATCTATCTGTTCAAGATGTATGTCACAATAACAAGCCATGCAGCTGGCTAATTGGCAATAAATGTGTAATTTGTAATCCTGTCCATCTAATAGCATGCTTTATGTGTGTATGGCATGACTACCAAATGTAATGTACCCTGTAAGCTGTCATGATATTTGGTTTATACTGAGCAGAGTTTTACTGCAATGGAATTCATTGACTATGCTTAGTCAAATCTCTGTTTAGTTGCATAGAGCAAATTGATATTATTGAGATTACAGAACTTTGGGAGTAGGAAAGTTTCCCCTTACTCCCAAGATTGCATCATTTCTGAATTAGTGTATTTAGAGAAGCAAGTAAGTGAAGGGTACAGAAGGGCTTGTCCCACTGCATCACATTTTTGTTGTGTTTGTCAACATCTCCAGTTATTAGTTTTATTTTTCCTAGAAAAAAACACTGTTGTATAAGTTAATAGTATACCTCTCAACTGTCCAGATTTTTACAGAATGACCAGACTTTTGCCTCATATTTTTGATCTCTTCCTCATAACATTTTTGCTTTTCTGACAAATCATTGAGGATTGAAGTCAGAAAATAATGAGAAACATTTCAGTTTCAGACCTCATAGCCTTCAGAAAATTCACGGTAATGCAAAACCTGTTATTCTGTCAACTCTCTATATTTCTGAGTAATAGTTACAAATTGTGCCTGTTTATGGGCCTTTGTTCACACAATATTTCTCTAGATTTCTTGTCCTAAGAAGTTGAGAGGTACAGTTGCTAGGAATGCTAAGCAATCAGTGCGTTGCTGAGGGATGAAGCCCTGACTGTGACTCAGTTGTCCTGGTAGTAGAAAGAACCAGGAAGAGAAAGTGACAGTGAGTGGTTTACCCTGGGGAGGGGCAGGGAGACACTCTAGCCTGCTGCAGTGCTGCCACCATCTGGCAAATGGCATTTATGGCAAGAAGAGAGAGACAAACTGAAAAAAGGGGCTGTGCAGTAACAAAGTTACTTGTGTATATCTCTCAACTGTCTCTGATTTTGCAAAACATCCCCTGTGTTTTTTTGCCATATCCCTTGTAAATTTTGTGACTTTTTCGTAAGTTACATAGGACTGTAGTCGGTGAGGAGCTATGTACTCGCGTTAGCTCCATGCATGCCCACATAAATGCACATGTACATTTGTGGGGAGAGTGTAGTCAGGTCATGACCAGTGATAGCTTAAGCAAATACTATAGAAAAAAAATCCTACAAATGATGACTTACAATCTCTGCCGTCTGCTTTAAGTGGGGGAGAACACATGGATTAATGAAGCATATGAAGGTCAGTGTACTCTGGGATGTGTCCTTTAAAAAATATATCCCATGACACACAGGTGATTAAATATTGCCCAAAGTCAAAAGACACAGAGCAAGTTTAACATGGCATGCAGGCCTGCACCATTACAAACACATCAGCACAAAAGGATGAAAAATCTGTCAACAAGATGCAGAATAACTGAAAGGATACAGTAATCTCCTGAATATAAACACATTTTGACAGCAGAACTCACAGTTCTATATATGTGGCAACCTGTACCTACAATAAAGATGGAGGGAGCACTAGCAAACCTGCAAATGCATAAGCACGTCTAGAATTATACAAGAAAGCACAGACCAACAACTTGTACATAAGGAAAAGTTCACAGACTGACAACTTTTACATAAGAAAAAGTTCTACTACTGCTGCACAGTATCAAAATACATGCAATCTGTGTCATAAACATACATGTAATCTGTGTCATAAACACAGAGGACAGCTGTATTTGGTATAGAGCAGAATGGATAGGGGAGCCATTGCAAGAAGAATATGTTCGGGCATCCTCCAAAAATGCTAAACAAAATTATAAAAATGGGTATCTAATCATATTATGGAATGTGTATGAGTTTGCAGAATTTCATTTGGCAATATCACAGACTCACAACATTGCAAAAGTAAGGTGTACAATGATGGATGGCAACATATATAGGTAAGGTTGCGAAGCAGAAAACTTATCACACAAGCATACACCAGACAGACTTGACAAGCTGCAATTTCATTGAGCACTACTCTCCTGTCATCTTCTCATGTCCCAGTCTTCTTTTACTGAATATCAACTCTACCATACCATCTAGTTCCTACCCACAAAATGTATGCAGTTATAGGTACTTTGTTTATAATCATGTGTAGCTTTAATTGACTTGCTGTTGTGGTATCTCCATGTGCAGACTCAAATATTTTGTTACCTATATTAACTGTTTATAAACCATCAGTTGTTAAGTTGCAGTACTTGTTATTTATGTGAATATAAATTGTTTGCATTCTGATCTGGATTGTGTCTAAAAAAAAAGAAAAAAACATTTCCTGACAGTTTATTGTTTTAATATTTAATTTCTTGCTGTTTTTTTACATTTTAATTTTCTATTCTATTAAGTATTCTGTCTTTATTCTGCTTTCCGTTGGAACTTTTCTCCTTGGGACTCCACTGAAAAAGAGGTTACGCTTAGCTTAGTTGGATTATTTTTGTGAACAAATGGAAATAACAAATATTTAAATATCCTATTAAAAAAAAACCTTTTGGTTTTAGTTTCTAAAACTTAAAATCTTCGTTATGATGAGCAGAAAATCAAAAAAGAACAGTTCACAGTTAGAAACAGCTCCTTCCAAAATTAAAACTTGCCTTGAATTTTGGGCAGAAGCTCCATCAGTTTCCAACCATGGCAGCATCTGTGAGATTCTGAAAGATTCTGGGCTTAGGGCAACACACCACACCATTCAGACACTCATGACCAATTCCAAATCCAAGGGCTTCACCAGTCCTCAAATGGCTTATGTTAATGAGGACTTTTGGTTCCCTATGTACGATTCAAAAAAAATGAAGGTTACAATGCTAAAGCTCTTTGGAGTTTTACATTGGTGAAGCATGTGAATGTAAAATCTTAGGGTAACAGAGTAAGCAGTAGAAGAGCAATTGGTAGTTTCCATGATGTGACAGCTCCTCCTGTAAGAGGGAAATGGAACTGCAGACATTACATGATGGGAAGTGAAACTGCCTCCAGTAGTAGGTTTTGCATTCAGGTGAAGCCATTCTACAACTGTCAGCCATTGGGACGGTAGGCCAAGGAACCACACATGCTTGTTGAGTGTTGTATGAGTCATTCCTACATTTCATTGGTGACATCTCACACAGGTAAACTTGTATAATGGCTGTGCTACCTGTCATGCATTCTTCCATCTGAATTGTAGGTGGTGCTATCGTGCAGGGCAACCTCATGGGGATGCAGCTCTACCTGTATGGCAGCTCTGACACTGCAGGTATGCTCACTATCTGCAGTTCTTGTGCTGTACTAAAGGTGGAGCTGTAGCACCAGGCAACTTAAGGTGGTCTCTGCAGATTTGCCAACCTAAGCCTAGAGGGCCCATATTATAACAATGAATGCTTAGAATATCGAACACGTCTTTGTCGACACACACATTAATCTTACACTGTTATAAGCAAAAGCTCTAAAGGTCTAAAACGTTAAGTTCGAAATATCATAGTTGGCCAACATATGGAAATGAACGACTGACGTAACTATGTCTACATTATTCAAATCTGACTGAAGTTATCATAAATAAAAGCAAGGAGTTAACATACTATAGAAAATTTATGTAAGTGCATGTGGATTCATAGGTTCGTACTAGGTTATCTGCCCTAAGGCATTTATAAGCCTAGCCAGAGTGTATGTGGCTTACACCACCCCTTAGGATGAGAATACTACGCCCTTTTAGGGTTTAGTTTACTATGCCTCTGTCTAGTAGTGACACAGAGATGACCCCCGGGGTAAACCTATGATCTCCCATCCACTTGTCGAGATTTCTCTTGAATAGAGTCAGTGAGGGGCTCTGCCTAACATGGACTGGGATTCTGTTCCAGAGTGTAGGGAGCCTCTGGGTTATGAATCTGTCCCTCCAGCACGTCCTATTTATTTCTGTGTTGAGGTTTAAGTCACTTGTTCTCGTGGCTCTGATGGATTTGGATTTTCTGAGGTGGAGCATGTCCATTAATTCAGGATTGGACATGGCCTTGCACGTCAGGCACAGATCACCTCTGAGTAGTCTGTATGCGACTGAATAGAGCTGGAGTTTTTTCAGTCGGGCAGCATAAGACATATGTTTAAGACCCTTTATCCTCTTGGTGAGGAACTTTTGGGGTCTTTCCAACTGCTGTAGGTGTCGGGTGAGATACATCCCAAATGGGGCATTGTACTCAATCATTGGCCTGATAAGAGAAGAGTACAGGGGCACAATGACCTCTCTTGATCTAGATGTGAAACCCTTCATGATAAGGTGGGCAATATAGAAGGTCTTCCTAACCACTTTGGCAATGTGAGTGTCAAATGAGAGGTTACTGTCAACCTGGGTCCCTAGGTCCCTGATTACCTCTTCTGTACTTAATGGATTACCGCCTATGTGGTAATTTGTCGGTACCTTGTTTTTCCCAAAGGGTATGACTATACATTTTTGGCGGTCAGCTTAAGGCCATGGCTCTGGCACCAATTATCCAGTTCTATGAGGCCTCTCTGAAGGATGTTTGTGTCGGCTGGAGTAGCAATTATGGCCCAGTTTGCAGTCATCTGCGAACTTTGTCAGCCACAATCCTCCTATGTTTGCCTGTACTCGAAAAATAAATGCCGAACAAGAGGGGTCCCAGGACTGAGCCCTGTGGGACACCACTTGTGACTGGCTTAGAGTCTGACATAGCTCCAGCAACTCTGACCCTGTGGGTTCTGTCCTTGAGCCAGTTTGCAACCCATCTTGTGACATATGGGTTTACATTTAAGCTGGTGAGTTTGTCTATGATGCCTGAGTGGGGTATTGTGTCAAAGGCTTTTGCAAGGTCAAGGTAGGCTGTGTGAACTGCCTTACCCTCATCAATGGCCTTAGTGACTGTTTCAAAAAAGTCGACCAAGTTCAAAAGGCAGGATCTGCCCTTGACAAAGCCAAATTGAGTAGGATCCAATGTCTGTAGGTCCCCAATGTCTTTGTTTATGAGTTCCATAATGATCCTCTCCATAGCTTTGCAGACCAGGCTCATCAAGCTTATGGGGCAGTAATTTCCAGGGTCCATAGAGGCACCGCCTTTGTGAAGTGGGACCACTGTTGCCGTACGCCACTCTTTGGGTACATATCCTGTAATAAGGCTAAGATTAAACAGCAGCCTTATATGTGGGTTTAGTTCCTCTTGGAGTTCATGTAGCACACAGCCTGAGACACCATCCGGTCCCATTGATGCTGTGTTTTTAGCTTTAGAGAGGGCGGCTCTCACCTGGGCATCTGAGATGTTAGGGAGGCTACACTCTGCTGGGATAGTTATTTCACCTTTTGGGGGGGAGGGGGAAGAGAAATTTGCACTGAACCTGTCTGCCAGAATGTTGGCAATGTCAGTGGGTTCAGTGTATTTTGTGTCATTTTGGACTAACTCTGAGCATATCTGGGAGTTTCCACCCAGGTTTCTAACATAGCTAAAGAAGGCCTTGTGATTGTCTTTTGTGTCTCTTGCAATTTTTCTCTCAAAGTTGGCCTTGGATGATTTTATGAGTGATCGTAGTTTTTTGCTAGTACTGATCAGAGACGCCTTCCCTTTTAGGGATTTTGCTCTGTCATGTAGTGGCTTCCTCCTCCTGTTGTAAAGTTTGTTTATAGCTGGGGTCCACCAGACTGGGCGCCTGCCTTTGGGGGAATGGGTCTTGGTTTTATTTGGGATTGCATGATCCATGCATTCTTGAAGGTGCCCATAGAAGGCATTTGCAAAGGATTCAGCAGTGTGGGTTGTGGTTTCCATTGGCCCAGGGGCCTTGAAGGATACCACTTCAGTCTTAAGAAGTGTGAAGTTTGCTTTTGAGAAGTTCTTCACTGTGGTCTTTCGTGCAGGGGTGGGGCGGGATGTGGATTTCCAGTGAGATTAATTTATGGTCTGATCTTACCAAAGAGGGATATACTTCCGTGTGGAGCATTTTGTCCCCATGTTTGTGATGATCAGGTCTAGTATATTGTCTCCTCTTGTGGGAATGGTGACTAGTTGTTCCATTGCATTTGAGTTTATGAATTCTAGGAACCTTTGGGCTAGGGTGTTGGGGCTTGAGTAATGTTCCCAGTCTATGTTTGGGTAGTTGAAGTCTCCCAAAATGATGGTATTTGGAGAGACATTCATACTCTCCAGTGTCTTCAGGAAGGCTGTGTGGGGTTCCTGAGTTTGAGAGGGTGGTCTGTAGCATGCTACAAACTGTAAGGCAGTTTTGCCTATGGTTAGTTGCACCTGGATAGTCTCCGATGCTTCATGCATTGCCACTAACCTGGAGGTGTGGGTATCTTTGATGAAAATGGATACTCCTCCTCCTTTTGTGGTTCGGTCCAAGTTTTGGGGCCGGAAAGCATGATATGAGGTAAAACCTGATAGTGCTGGGGTGCTCTCAGGAGCCTTGAACCAGGTTTCAGTCACTGCACAGACATCAGTGTTCTCCATACTGAGGAGGGCTTCGAGGGCATTCATCTTGAGGTTTAGACTTCTGGCATTGAGCAGCATTACCCTTAGTTTTTTTCCACTTGTGTTTTCTAGGGAGGTAGGTTTGTCATTTGAGCCTTGCCTAAAAAAAGGCACTATGGGGTGGCAAGAGCCTTGGCCAATATCCGGAAGCCCAGGGGTGACAGGTGCAAGCCATCCCTTGCGAAGCAGCGTGGCTTGTCAAGCATGTCATCCCAAGCAGACAGACATTGGATCCCCTTAGAATGGCACCAGTAATTAAGCCAATTGTTAAAACTGATCATTTTGTCTTTGTACTGTGGCATCATTCTTGGTGAGGGTAAGATGCTGCTCAGGGTCAGGGTCATACCGGCCCAGGCTACATAATCAGAGAGCTCCTCTATGTCTCTCTTCATGTAGTCCAGGGAGGTACGTCTCAGGTCGTTCACACCGGCATGTACAATGACTGAGTCATATTTGTACTTGCTGTGGAGTGACCTGAGTGCTTGTGTTATGCGGCGGATTCTAGCTCCTGACAGGCAGCTGACTGTGACCTTTTCCTTGTTCAGTCTGGTGAGTGGGACGTCAGTGTGTCTGACTATGGAGTCACCTATTACAAGTGTGTCTGGCATGTTGTTTGGACTTAAGGGCTGTGACTGTTTAGCACACTGACTTTGTGAACTATGTGTTGCATGTGCTATGTCTTGAAGTGGTGGTTGCTTGGGTGTCTGCTTTGGAGGCCTCTGTTTTGGTAGATTTTTTAATCAGCGCCTCCGATTATGTTTTTGTGTGTTTGGTTTGCTGTTGTGATAGTTCTATGTGAGACTGGGTTTGTGGTGTGCGTGGTTACCTTCTCCTCCTGACTGGTCTTGCCAGTACTGAATTGAGAGAGCTCAGCCTCCAGTTTGGGTATATAGTTGCATCTCCCGCATATATTTGTATTTGTTGGGAGGAGGAGAGGGTTGTCTGTGTACATGAGGCTATTGTAACATTGCCTCAAGATTCCCAGATTCACCAGCTGAACAGGAGAGGACGCCAGCAACTGACCCTTCGACATGCTAGAAATAGTGAAAAAGATTGCTGTGTAACTGAGTCAGAAAAGACCTATAGGGAGATGTGTACTCAACAGAATTTAGGTGAATGAAGTACTTTCTTTTGTTTAAGAGTGCTTTACCTGTATAAAAATGCTTTAGGAGCAAGTGCTGAGCTTTTCAGATAGAGTATAGACTGTTTAGATTGCAAGTAGAAACAGTTCTAAGGGAAAAATTGAAGAGCAGACTTGGCGGAGCCAGAAAAAGTTTAACCTTGTTTAACCGGCGCTGCGCTATGCGCAAAAGGCGGATTTTAAGCAGTGAACTACAAAAGAGCTAGTAATGGTCCCAAACAACCAATTACTACAGCTTCTTGTGCTGAGGTCACTTCCCCCTAGGACAGGTAGGCTGCTCAAGGCTCCCCACTCCCACTGGTGAGCAAAGAAACTTCCTTCTATCCAAGTAAAAGTAATGGACAACACAGGAACTACACCACAGCCCAGAATACAGCAATGCCTGTATACTGGTCTAAACTAGTCGAGAAAGGTGGGAAAACAAGGATTATTTTTTTTGTAGAAATACACAGAAAATACAGAGACGGTGATAAATTAGTTACACAGGCTAGCACACTTTAGTGGGCAGCCTCCACAGTTAAATTAAACAAACAAACAAGCAAACTTTCGATTAAATTCGACTAAATGTAACTTTAAGTGCAGATTTAAAAATAAATGCAGTAATCAGAAAAAAACAGTTCAGGGTAGTTTAAAGTAAGCAACAGAAGCTATTTCTAGTGAAGAAAAAGCAAATATACTTAAATCCAGAAGGTAGTCGCTTTTTCGAGTTCCTTGCTGCTGGGACCACTCTGTAAACCCACGTGAAGCTTATCTGAGCAGTATAGCCAGAAAAAAATGCCCAGAGGCGGATTTTAAGCAGTGAACTACAAAAGAGCTAGGAATGGTCCCAAACAACCAATTACTACAGCTTCTTGTGCTGAGGTCACTTCCCCCAAGGACAGGTAGGCTGCTCAAGGCTCCCCACTCCCACTGGTGAGCAAAGAAACTTCCTTCTATCCAAGTAAGGTAATGGACAACACAGGAACTACACCACAGCCCAGAATACAGCAATGCCTGTATACTGGTCTAAACTAGTCGAGAAAGGCGGGAAAACGAGGATTTTTTTTTTTTTTTTGTAGAAATACACAGAAAGTATAACCAATTTACTATCTGTATGATATGTACAATTATTTAAATTGAATTCATTTCATTTTTAAATAAAATTCATGTAACACAATTATAAAAGACAGTGTATTACTAACTTCTGTGACACATGCGCTGTATACTACAAAGCTGCATACAGTCAACAGGACTTTTTACAAGCTGTTGCAGTGTTATAGAAAGTCTAATACAGTAAATGTGTTTTTCACAAAAATGGTTTGAGGGTGGGTTTAGTTTAAGTTGTTAATACACTAGGGTATTAATACATATGGTTACTTTATTCAGTTTACTAATAAGAAAGCGTGTAGTGTGTGTTTAGGGTGTGTGTTACTATTTCAGTATGTTTTAAGTTAATATTCACTATGGCACTGGAGGAACGGTGTTGGCCAAACAAAATATTTAGACGATATAAGTTTCAACCATGTAAGCATTCGTTTATTTCAGCGTTTGATTAATACGTGTCAACAAAGACGTGTTTGATATTCTAAGCGTTCATTATTGTAATATAGACCCAGCCAAGATTGCATTACACCAGCAATGGGTAGCGAGATTCAAAACCATATTGAAAACCATAGAGTATTGCAGAATCAAATAACTAGCTTATGGAGTAGCAGGAATTCCTTGCAATTCCTCAAATGGCAGTATGAGGAACTGTTCTGAGCATACCCTACCGTCGGGGAAAATGTCATGTTCAGGGGCAGGGATGTAAATCAGATTCAGGGTAGTGAAGAAGGATGGTAGAGGCTGTCTGCTACACAACCTCAAACTTTGTGGATTCTGGCCCTATATGTCATCATTGTCCATTCCTGTCTGCAATAAGAACAGTGTTATTCAAAAGTCACTGAAGATCTGGGTTTAAAGCTATCATTACAGAGTCTGCTTAGAGCCTTTGTGGCATCCATGAATCTCAGAGAGCAGAGACTTTGTAAAACCAAGAAGTAAGTTCTTGTTAAATATAAAAAAAATGTTAGTTAAGACTGACGTACAAAACCGGTCCAAAATAAATACATATTTGGTGACATGTCAAAATTCATTCTGAACTGCGTTTCTGTTCAGTCTCTGTTCTCTGGGTGTAAATTGAAAGGGCACACCATAGACTGGTAAGTAAAATAATAAGTAAGATGTAAAAAATATAGCAACTTAAATAATTATATTTTTTTCTACTTTCCACATAAAGAAAAAACACAGTTTTAAGACTTGCTTGAATTAAGGCACTATTGAGAGTGCTGTGAAATTAGAAAATTATTATTATAATATGTCCATGCAGAAAATACAGGAAATCATTGATTAAATGATTAAAATTTAAAGTTATCTTTAAGATATTCAGAAAGAATAAAATAAAAACAAATGGGGATTTATAAGCTTTTAACTTGTTTAAAGCTGTTCTGTGCTGTAAAAAATAGTTTTGATCTGAAATGAAGTATAACAAATACAACCATGCCATTCAACTGTAATGATTTTTGCCTCATATTTTTAATCTGTCCCTCATAAAATTTGTGTTTTTCTGACACTAAATGATGACATACATCCTTCAGAAAATGTATGCTAATACAAAGCATGTTATTCCAGCAACTTTCAAGGCCTAAAAGCATTTTTAAAATCTTTCTCTATTTTGGACCTTTGTACCCCTGTTATTTTTAGTTTTGTCCCTGACTCTTGTGCTAAGAGGTTGAGAAGTATGAATTCAGCTTTCACTGGATATATTAACTAAGGTACCCAGGATAAGGAATAAAAAAAATGAGAAACACAAAACAAGCTACACAACAAAAATCAGATCCAGCACTTGAGTATTTTTATTACAACCCCCCCAAAGTAACGTTTATGAATACTTTCATTTAAAAACTGAATATACAGAACTTACAAAATGCACAGCTAAAGATGGAGCCAGCACAGAGAGTGTATTTTTATAAAAAGTGAAAAAAAGTGTTGATAAGTACTTCAGTTTAAAACTGAACAAACATGTAAAGAAGTTCCATGCATTCTCTCGTGTGCTTAGCAGCATTTTTCTTTTTTCATAAAAATTTTGTACTGGGTCATGTTTTGACATGTATCTTGTTTTAGTTTTGTGTTATAATACAGGAGGCAGAATTTGGTTTCAATATTGAAAATATGATCGTGGACATGGAAGGAACCAGAAATTAATGAATTAACTGTACTGTAGAGTCATGAAGATTATCTTTTAAGCTTGTCTTCAATAATCGTGACATGAATTAGTAAACCACTGTATGACTATAATTCTTGATCTTGGTACCCAGACAAAGATTGCTATATGCAGAGGTGCCAGAAGCTGTTGAAGGCTGGGGGGTGGGGGCGAAGTGTGAGAGGGGCACTTAGTGATCTAAAAAGGGCAATTTTTTTAAAACTGTTTACTACCACAACATAGGTTCACTTGGAGGACATTTTAAGCTTAGCCAATTTCCCTTTTGGTGCTTGAATTAACATTTCCTGATTGGTCTTGCCTATCCCATGGCTGATAATTGTATATTAGCCCTAGTGAGGATAATTGTGAACGTACCATAGATGATTTGAGTGGACCCATGTAAGGGATGCAACATTTAAGAACTGCCTCTATCCATTAGTGGCACAAGGAGCAGTCCTGGAGTACATTTTATATTACCCATCCTTAGATCCAAGTTGCATTTGAATACGAACAGGAATGAACTTTGTTTTACTTGAATGGATAGTCTGTTCTGGAACAGTGGTAGCCTCTGTGATATATCCCTCTCTCCACAGTATTCAGTTTAGATACCTGGGCTGAGTATTTCTGATGCCATTTGACTTGCTGATGTTCACTAGGTCCATCAGTATTGGGTCGGAGGATGCCTTGTATGCCAGACACATCACCTCTAAGCACTCTGTAGGATACTAAGTATAGTGATAAATCTTTGAGGTAGTCCATGCAAGACTTATTGTTTAGGACTTGTATCCTTACTAAGGTATCTCTGTGGGTACTCCACTTGTTCTATGGGTCTGGGCAGATGCATGCCAAATTGGGCATTATACAAACTGATTGACCTAATGAAGGTTTTGTAAAAGGGGACAATAACATCTCAAGATCTAGTCACAATCAATTTGTTTATAAGCTGTGCAATATGGAAAGGCTTTCTTATGATTCTGGGCACATGTTGGTCAAAAGGTAGGTCACTGTACACACAAGTTCCCAAATGTCAAACAACTGGGTCAGTTCTCGGGGGCATTGTCAATTTGGCAGTTCCCTGGAGTAGATGACTTCCCAAAGGATACAGTAATGTATTTTTTGGAGTTTAGTTTTTTCAATTCAGGATTCTGGCATCAGTTATTGTTTGGGACAAACCTTCCTGCATGATGGTCAAGTAATTTGGGGATTCAATAACTGTTCCTAGCTTGCAGTCATCTCAAACTTAGTCGACCAAAGCCCTTTTGGTATTTCCTTTTACTTTTGAGATGTATATGCCAAACAGAAAAAGTCTGCCCAGCATTTACCTGGGTGGGCTGCTGCCACTTCAGTTGAAGTCCACAATCCACAGAACTACACTGACATGTTCAGCAATATAACTGTTATTAATTATGAAATAACAGTGACAACCATAAACTATCAGAAGTTGCAATGAAACAACAAAGTGTCAGTTGTATAAAAAAAATGTTTTTTCTTGTATTGTCAAACACAGAACAAAAGTGCTTATTTTTTTTTACAACTAACACTTTGTTGTGTCGTTCCAACTTCTGATAATTTATATCATCATATATAATATCATAGCAGTGCAAAATACCAGAGCTGGATCATGGTTAAATGGGGCCCTAGGTAGGGTAATAGATTAGGCACCCCAAGAGCAGCCCCTCCTGCAGCAACCCCCTACCGCTCCAGCAGCAGCCCCCTCCCCAGCCACTCCACTGTTCCCTTACTTGGCTATTTCTCCTCGGTTACCATAAATACTGTACAAACCTGTCGTGTGCATACTGTTTACTTATTTACTTCTACAGTGATTACAGAAATTAAAATAGAATAGCACAAACACTGAGCCATATGCTAAACAAACAGTACTGTTTCACAATGAAAACAGACTTGGCATAAGCAGTAAACTTCTCTGCCCTTGAAACTTGCATTCATTGAAATGACATGAAAACCCCACATTCATTCTGCATCTCACCAGTGGAGGACTAAGCTTACCTCTTGGCTGTTTTCAAACCATAGGCTCCTTACACATTTTTAGAGCCATGCATACATGTATGCATTATTTGATTCACCTTCTTGATTGTATTAAATTTATATTTTTTGTATAATACAGCACCACTTGTTAGAATGTGTCTTAAATTTGTAGTTGTAAACAGTCTTCTAGTAAGCTATGAAACAAAATGTATGAATCAATAATGACAAAACTACCCATTTCAGAAATGTTCAACAATAAAAGGCCACTCAAACTTCTGTCATACCAATCCACCAGTATCAGTAAATATGCAAAATCTCTGCCTGTTGCTCTTGAAGAATAAATTGCCTATGTTACATTAAAAAAATGATAAGCTAATAATATTGCAATAGGGAATGGATAGCAAACAGGTTCATAGTTACTAGGTAACTCCTCCAAAGGAGGACATTCACAGGACTGCGGCAACAATTCCACTTCCTTTAAAGTACAAGAGTACAGTATCAGAGATCCATCTGCATACTGTGGGAGTAGAACCCACAGCCATCTACATCTAAGGCAAGATTGCTACCTATTGTGCTACTAACAATGCAAACAGACTTGGCATAAGCAGCACTAAACTTCTCTTCCCCTGAAGTTCTCAGCTGCTTGTAAAATCCACTTGACACTCAACTAAAGCTCTCAACTTCGCAGCACAAGAAATCTGAAAAAGTCAAAATTTAGTTGGGGGGGGGTCCAAAACCAGGGACATTTTAAATATTGCTTGTATAATCTTACAAAGTTGCTAAAATAAAGTGTTTTGTGTTATCATGTGTTTCCTGAAAGATAGGAAGACAGAAACTTAAAGGGCTATCATTATTTAGTGAATTCAGTTGGCAGAAAACCACAAATTTTAAGAGGAACAGACCAAAAGTATGAGCCAAATATTCTGTAAAAATCTGGACAATTGAGAGCTATGGACTCCACTGCCTGAATCACTAGTGGTGGTATGGGTAGAGAAGTCAAGCTCTTGTTCGTTGTACCTAAGGTGCAGGGCTTGAGCCTGAGTAACACTAACCACCAGGTATACCTAACTGGGGCATTTTATACACACACACACACACACACACACACACACACACACACACACACACACACACCCCTCCTCAATACATCAGAGCAGCATCTCCTTAAACCTAAGAAAGCTTTCCTCTCCTTACCATTCTGGCAGCAATGATCAGCACTCTATATGCAAGGATAAGTGACAGTTTATGCTGTTAAGCATTATTGCCCGAAAACTGACATCTACTATAAATGGCGAATGTTAAGATTATGACTACCATTCCAAGGCTAAGATGCACAATAGCAAATGCCACTCTCTCTCTCTCTCTCCATACTCCAGATATGTACGTACCTAATTTGCATGCACTTAAAACTCACAACAAATCTTAACTAACAAATAAGAAAAATAGCAATATAGGTTATTCTCTACCAAAGAAATGAATGTCATGCTGCTCTGTTAGGAAATATATTTTTCACATATCTCAACATATTTGAGGCTCCTTGTTCTCACACCTGCTTTTGTTACTTTCTCTTGTACTCAGATCACTGCTGAAAAGGATCCAAATGACTCGGTCCACTGCTCACCACCTGACCAACAAATAAATATGAAGTCTGTTTAAAAAATAGAAAATGATAAATGGTTGGAAGTTTGTCTGTTTACTAGGCATCGTAACATACAACCCCCACTTATGTCTTAACATATGATTACAGGTTATAGTCCTCTTTAACCCCCAACATTTAGTACTTTTTCTTTCAGTTCCATAATAATGTGTAAGTGGGGGATTAATGAGGGAGGCATGGTATGGCCCATGAACCCTAGGTTTGATTATTGGTTTGGATACTTGATGCAGGCTGGGAGGAAGGGTGTATCCATCCAAATGGGAGAGGGGTGAGTCCTAGATGGTCCAGGCAACCTGCTTTCTGGTGGGTCTATATTACTTTGTCAAAAACGCAAATAAGAGAATACTTCTTTGTTGAACACTTTTTAGTGAACTGTCACTTCACTTTGTCAAACCGGCATTTAAATGAACATTTTCCCAGGGGGAAAAATAACTTGGCCGACCAACCAAGTGTCACAAAAATAAAATTTAAAACCCACCCAGGTGGGGGGCTGCACCCTCCACACCCCCCGATGGGGGGGGGGGGCTATGCTCCCCACACACCCCTAACTAAATATACCAACTCCGAGATTGCACTTCAGTGAGTAATAGGGCAAATTCCCGATGATGCCCACCATTTCTTTCCTCTGAGAAAAGTTTTGTTTAAATGCCAGTTTGACAAAGTATCGCTTCAATGAAAAGTGTTCGACAAAGAGGTATTCGCTTATTTGTTTTTTCGACAAAGTGAAATAGATCCCTTTCTGGCATGGTATCTGCCAGAGGGGAGGAATGGAATCACAATGTTGGGGGTTGATGCAGGTTATACCCAAAGCAGTGGTGGTAGTTCTCAGTGGCTGCATGCAAGAGAACACAAAGTGAACTGATACAGGGGCATAGGTGGACCCTATGGTAGCATAGATTCTTGCTTACATCAACACTCAGAGCAAGGGTGTAGATCAGTATGTATGTATACCTTTAAGAAGCTTTCCATGGGCTTGCACATGTGTATAAATACTGAGCACGTGCGAGCCAGACTGACATTTTGTAGAGAGCTGTTGAGATGTAGGCATGCATGTATGTAATGGTCTGTCAGTTTTATCAGTTTGTTTATATTTTATGTTGCTGCTATCCATCCTGATGTGTTTCTATATAATAAAGCATATAAACAAACCACTCTGCCTGTTCATCTGGAATCAAAACATAGGACGAGTGACATGGTGTCAGAATGGGATCCAGAATCAAGACCAAGAGGCACTCGGTTAATGTTGAACGAATATAGAAGAATGGATCATCCCTACTGCATGTACAACTTGCAAAATGGGTCAGAAACCAATTCCAGGTACTTCTTACTCAAAGAATATAAAGCAAAGATTTTCTAATTAAACAAAATGTCGGAAACTGCAACACAGTGATACAAATATTCAAAATAGTATGGAGAATGTTTGAAATAAAGTCTGAATCGCATAAAATGTATAAAATAAGGAAAATGACCACATTTTTTCACTATATGCTACTTTTTCACATTAATTAAAGCTATTCAAGATATCCAAAGTGTACAAAGTGTTTGCAAGTTTGTGCAGTATTACAGTACAGTTATTTCACAAAATACAGCTATTTCAAAGCATATTTTGCAAAGTACATTATTTTTGAAGAGTTTATTGTGCATTTGAATATTATTACAAGTGCCTGGTGTGTGTACATGTTCATATATAATTATAAGGGCCACATTTGTGGTGTGTTTAAACATACTTTGTTGGCATGGCAGAAGGCTTTTGAAAACCAGCTCTATTTGTATTTGATAATATTGCAGAGAATTGGAGAGTGTTTGAGCAAGAGTATGATATTTTCATACAAGCTGCATTTTCTGATAGATACTGTTACAATGGCATTTATTCTGCTTAATTTAGCTGGTTCAGAGGCCATAGAAAGAGAGCATTCATTTGTGTATGCACCTGCTGTGTTTGCAGTAGATGGGGAAAACTGCCATATAGTGGTACCGGCTGATTCAAGGGAAGAACCCAAGTGCTTTAAAACATAAATTTAGAGAAATGTGTAACCCCCAAATGAATATTACAATGGAAAGGCACTTATTTTACTCAAGGGAGTAAAAGCCATTTGCAGCATATATAACAGACTTGAGAAATAAGGCTAAAACATGCAGATTTGGTGATTTAATGAATGAGTTGATAAAAGATAAGGCTTGTGTATGGTATTAAAGATAATGCTGTGACAGATTTTGCTTTGAGACAGTAGTTTAACTTTGAATAAGGCTATTGAGATTTGTCAGCTATATGAGCTCACAGAAAAGCACACAAATATGCTTACAAATGAGAAATGCATGCTTCCAGTATCTTGTAGTGCTCATGTTGATAGTATGCAGCACATGGTTAAAAGAAACAGGCCCAAGCACTTGGCAGAAACTGTGAACCTTGTAACACTCACTGGGAAACCCCGTAGCTTTCTAGCAAATCCCAGTGCATGCACAGTCTCAGTGAAGTACAAGGGTGAGTTAGCAAACTCAAAGCATGTGCTCTCTCGCCTAACCTCATAGTCAGCTGTTGTAACTGTGGTGGAAACAGTGTCTCTGAAAGAGAAAAGTGCTTAGCTTTTGGTCAGCAATGCTACAGATGTAAAAAGTGGAATCCTTTCCAAAGATTTTGTAAATCAAAAGAGGCATATTCTTTTATTAAAAGAGACAAGTTGATCAATTAGAAAGCTGTGACCCTAATTTTTATGTCGATGGTGTGTATGTGCTTAATGAAACAGTCAATGTAGTAGATTTATTGGCAAAGAATGAAGTATTTTGTATTGTTTGGATAAATGGAAGATCTATAAAGCTCAAAGCTAACAAAGGTTCAAAGTGCAATGTTATGTCATCAGAAATATTTGCTAGAATATGTGCTAGTGAGAAGCTTGATTTGGCAAAATGTGTGAAGCTTGTTGCTTATGGTGATGAAGAAATTCAAACTGAAGGTTCAGTAGTGCTTTCATGTTACTCTGCTGAGTGCAGCTATGACTTGCAATTTTAAGTAGTCAAAAGGCATGTACAGTCATTAGGCCTCAGCGACAGTTTGAAAATGGGACTACTTTCATTTAATAAGGAAGTGCACCATGTAAGCTTGAAAGTCCACTGATCTAATTTCATGCAGTCTATTTTTCTGTCTATGCTGATCTTTTTGAAGACAAATTAGGCAAACTACCAGTTGTATACTCCATGAAGTTAGCCAGTGAAGTCAGCCCAGTTGTCAGACCAGCCCGAAAATGTCCAGTAGTTATGCCGAACAGAATCAAAGCTGAGCTAGATAAAATGGTGCAGCAAGGTGTGATTTGTCCAGTTGATGAACCTACTGAATGGGCATCTTCCATGGTGGTAGCTCATAAGAAAAGCTCAAATGATATCTGAATGTGTCTTGATCCAAGAGATTTGAACAAAGCACTAACAATAACATCATCATCCAATGTGTATAGTCGAAGAAGTCGCTGCTCTTATGCCAGATGCCACTGTTTTTTTCTGACTTGGATGCAAAGAGCTCATTCTGGCAAATTTTGCTTGACCAAAAATCTTCATTGGTAACCACTTTCAGTACTCCTTTTGGCAGGTACAGATTTTTGAGAATGCCATTTGGGATAAATTTGCCAGTGAAGTCTTCCAGCGTGCCACGGAACAAATATTTTCTGGATATCCGTGTGCTATTATAGTAGATGATATTTTAGTAGGAGGTAATGGTGAAGCTGAGCATGACTGCAACCTCAAGAAAATTCTGGAAAGAGCTGAATCCTCAGAAGTGCAAATTCAGGCTATGAGAAGTTACTTTTGTTGGTCATTTCTTTACCAGTTCAAGCTTACAACCAGATTCTTCCAAGCAAACAGCAATTATTGAGATGCTAGCTTCAGACAATGTTCAAGCCCTACAACCTTTTCTTGGCATAGTTAAGTACCTAGGCAAGCTAATTCCAAACGACCAACATTCAGCACTGCTCAGAGAGTTGACATGCAAAGATGTAGGCTGGTCCTGGTCAGAACAACACCAAAGAGCATTTGATGTCCTGAAATAGAATTGACAGTCCACCAACTTTCTGATACTATGATGTCCACAAACCAGTTACTCTTTATTGTAATGCTTCAAAATTTGGTCTTGGTGCAGTCATTCTTCAAGAGGGTAGGCTATTAGCCTGTGCTTCCAAAACTCTAACCCAAACCAAGATGCAGTATACATAGACTGAGTAAAAACTCTTGGCAATTGTGTTTGCATGTTTGAACTTCCATGATTATTGTGACAAAGGGGAATAATGCCATGATTATTGTGACAAAGGGGAATAATGCCAGCACAGCTATCTGGAATTTTGTAAATAATTATATGTTATTTGTGAATATCAATATGATTTGTACAAGATGCTTGTGTTACAAATGTATTAGAACTGTAAGTCAAGGGTATATCAAACTGCTGGTACAGGAGTTTGTGTTGAAAAGGTTTTTGCAAAGTGCTGTTTGAAATGTAACCACAGTGTGCCCTACTGGAATAGAACAAAAATGTACATCCACTATTGTAACTGTATGTATGTTTTATTTATATCTATATCTATATCTATATATATATCTATATATATATATATATATATATATATATATATATATATATATATATATATATATATATATATATAATTTTAATACAGGATGTTAACTTTAGAAAAATAACTGAAATTAAATTACTTTATGGCTAGGCCATAAAAGATGGTATCTTTCACTTTCATTGTAGCAAGAGAAATAGTGTCTGCACTAGGGAGATTTCTATATTATCTTTAGGGTGAAATGATTGCTAGTCTTGAAATATGGAGGAATGTTTTATGACTTCCAGCATTTGCCCAAGATCTGAGGTCTATATATTTTCACACGTAGTTGCTAAATACTGCCAGCTTCCAGCAGTGGGGGTTTCACTTGGGATAGAGTCAGATGAAAAGAAATTATGTCATTGTGCAAGCTATCCCAGCAGTAATACCTGAAATATTAATTTGAGAGGTCACTTAGAAAGAAGGGAGCGTTCTGTATTCTGTCTTGGACCTGACAAGAACCATTGATCACAACATCTGCGTTGCTCTAGAAGTACGTTTCTAGAGAACTCTCTTAGATACAGTAAGATTAGTTTAGATATTTTTCTTTGAGACTGTCCTGCAATGTTGTTTTAAATATTTCCTGTGGTTCTGAACTCTGTCACTGTGAATATATATTTAGTATTGTCTTGTTCATTATTTATTATTAAATATATTTAACCCTTTCATTGTGGCTGACCTGTGTAGAGATGTTTAAGTTTTGAGAGTACTTCCATATTTATTTGGTGACACTGTGTGCGTCTGTGAAGGCTGCCAGCCTAGCTAGATAGAATTTTGTAAATAATTCTACGTCCTTGTAAATATTAATATGATCCACAGGCTTGTTTGACAAAGGGAAGAAAACTGTGTTATGTTCTGAGCTTCAAAAATGTAACCACAGTGCACCCTGCTGGAAGAAAGCTGATGAAGTATTTTACGACTGTGTGTGATCTCAAGCTAGGAGACAGGATGTTTGCAGCTAGGAATTCTTTCTATTGTCTTAAGACATAGATAATTACTAGGTTTCACATGTAAAGTGTATTTTATTGCTGTGGCTTTCTGGCAGGTGCAGGTCACAAAGAAATATCAAATTTTAAGTCTCTGTTAGCCTGGGAACTAAATCAGAGAAGTGACAAGAATGATGTAATATGAAATGACTCCGCAGTAATGTGTATTATCAATTTAAGGGCTATCTCAGAAAGAAAGTATTTTATTTTGTATTTTGTTCTGAAGCCGACGACAACTCACTAGCCCTTGCTTTGCTCTGTAAATAAGACCCAGATCTTAGTATTTCTCTTAGAGGTAGATAGGAATATAGCCAGATTAGTCTGGCTGTTTTCTATATTTATGTCAAATGTCCTACAATGTTGTTATAAGGTATTACCTGTGATTTCTGGACTCTCTATTGTCACTGTGTTGAATCAATGGGTATTGTGTTGTGTTTTTATTTATTATTAAACATTTTTAAATGTTGTTTTATGTAGAGATAATTTAAGCTCTTAGTGTACTTGCACATATTTGGTGATACTGTATAAGCCATTCCAATAGCCTTGCTGTTTGTCAACTTACTATTTGGATAATAATAACATTGCACAGTAGAATTGGACACCCTTTGGTAAGGGCCTTTTGTAGTAGCTGATGAGCAGTTGGTGGCAGTGATTGCTAACTTATAGCCTGAGCAGTAGGAGGCATAGCTAGTGAGCCTGTGCCAGCCTTCCCCAGGAGTGTCTGTGTGTTTGTATATAAATCAAATCTCAAACTGTATCTGTGTGTGTCTGTGTGTATGTGTGTCAGCTATTTGGGCAGGGACACAAAGCAGTGGTTAGAGAGGGTATTAGAGGTTTTGACTTGACTACTCTGCTGAGATCTGAACCCTATAGCTGTACCAGTGGGGAGTCTTATTGGGGATCTGGAGAGAGAGAGAGAGAGAGAGAGAAACCAGCAACAGACTGACTGTGATCTCTGTGTGCTCTTAAGGGAGATTGTACTTTACTGTGTGTGTACTTATTATTCTCCCAATGTGGACGCCCCTCATAGGTGCTAGTGGTGAGGATTGAGGCTCCTTGATTACTTGGCCACTGCACGGGCATCACATATTAATTGTTTGGCAGTGATGGGATAGCCACTTCAGATTAATTGTTTGATAGTGGTGAGTTAGCCACATCACATTAACTGGCTTGTAGTGGTGTGGATAGTGAATTCTTGTAGCTTATGTACAGTGATCACTAAAGGTGTTTTTGTACACTAAATCAGCCAGGCAGTGAGCATTCAGAGTTCATATCAGCTTTTGTTAGCTTAGTTAGTCAGGGAGAGCAGGCAAGCATGTCAGCAGAAGCATATGGCAAGCTGACAAGGAGCCAGCTGGCTGAGATGTGCTGGGCTAAAGGACTGTTGCATGGAAACCTGACTAAGGCAGACATGATTGTAGCTTTGGTCCCAGCTGTATCAGAAAATAGCAACCAGGAGGATGATCAGACTGACCGTGGAGATGTACAACACTCATGGACAGCTCAACCTTTCTACAGAGGAATTAAAAATCTGTCTGGAGTTAGAGACTTGAGTTGTAGGCCAAGCATTTGGAAATAGAATAGAAGCAGCAAAGAGACTGAGGCATCTAGAGACTGAGAAAAATGAGAAACTGTGACTTTTGCAGGCTGAGGAGAATGAGAAACTGCTACATCTGGAAGCTGAAGAGAAGGAGAGGCTGAAACAACATGAAAAGGAAATTCTGACTCTTCGCCAGAGTCATGGAGGTAATAGGGAGGGGAGTAAATGGACCCCATAAGCAAAAAAAGGTCAGTAAATTTCTTCCACAGTTTACAGAGGGGGAATAATTTTGATAGTTTCATTCATATGTTTGAGAGGGTATGTAAACAGTATGATGTTGACCAAAGGCACTGGGTCACTTCCTGACCCCCTTACTCCATGGTAAAGCTGTAACTGTGTTGTCCAAGCTATCTGATCATGATTTTTTAAACAATAATGTGTAAAGAATTGTTTGTGAGAATTTTTAAGCTAACACCTGAAACTTAAAGGAAAAAGTTTTGTGAGCATAGACGCAAGGCAGATGAAAGTGTGTGTGTGAATATGTTGCTGAACTGAGCACTTTTATTTTCATAGGCAGGTGAGTGGATGTCAGGTCACCACTTTTGAAGGGCTGGTAGATCTTTTGGTGAGGGAACAAGTCCTTAGCACTTTGCGTGAGGACATAAGTATCTGGTTAACTGATAGACAATGCTCTACTGTAGATGAGTTGGGGAAGAAGGGAGACCTATACCAAGCAAGCAGGGCATCCCTGCACAGGAAAGGAACCCCCAGTACTTCTCAGGGAACCCATGGTGGGCAGCCCAGACTGCTCCAACAGAATCTGACACTAGCAGGGGAAGCCACTAGTCCAGGTACACATCTAGGACCTAGGGTTAAATGTTCTGAATGCAACCAGTGGAGCCATGTAGCATATAGAGGTCCACAGAGGCAAGGTGGGGAACAAAAGGTGAGGAAGCCAGTAATTGGGAAGAACAAAATGCCAGCAGTAGGTTGTCTTGAGACAACAAGGGTACCAAACTACCACAAGAGGTTATATCCTATCGTAGTGAATGGCAAAATGGTCATTGCTAAGAGAGAGAGAGCCTCTGACATAACCATTGTGAAGCCTGCAATGGTTACAAAGGAGCACTACTTGCTTGGGCAGTCTACTCCAGTCAGAGCTTTAGGAGGATCCCATTCCAAATACCTTTGGCTAGGGTTCACCTTGACTGGGAGGGTGGAAAAGGAAGCCAGCAAGTAGATGTGTTTGAGGATATCCCTGCAGATGTCCTGATAGGGAATGATTTTGATAATGAAGTACCATGTGCTCATGCAGTTACATGCAGTCAGGCTTGGAGATGAGCATGTGGGTGTGGTAGCTTGGGGGAGACCAGACAAACCACACACTTGTAGCCAGGACTGGTGAGGTGGCTACTTCAGGGAGGAACCTACCCTGTAGCAGTGAGACTGAAGGTGAGCCACAGCTCAGCTGCTTGTTGGTACTGATGGTCCCTTGGACAGAGTGACTGTAAGGGCAGAGGTGAGTAGTAGTACCCAGGCTGACAGTCACTGCTGTCAGAGGTTAACAGGCTTCCTGTGGAAGGGGAGCTGGGAAGGGTTACAAAGAGAGAGTTGAGACAAGCTCAGCTCTCAGACCCTACATTACAAGGACTGAGGCAAGTAGCTGGTGAGGTGCCTGATGTTCAAGGGGAGGGGGAATCTGTATACTGGGACAAAGGGTTACTGTATAGAGAGTGGACCCCTGAGGAAGGACTAGAAGGTGAGAGAATACAGCAGCTGATAGTGTCTAGAGCCTACTGTCTCGCACTTCTAGCCATAGCCCATGATATTCCCTTTGCAGGTCATATGGGCATAAAACGTACAAAGACATATTATGCAGAACTTCTATTGGCCTGGAATTTACAGAGATGTAACAGGGTACTGCAAGACCTGCGAGCAGTGCCAAAAGGTAGGCAAAGCAGGAGACAAGGTGAGAGCTCCTTTGATGCCTTTGCCTGTGATTGAGGAGACATTTCAGAGTATAGCTATGGATATTGTGGGGCCTCTGAGTACTCCAAGTTCCACAGGGAAAAAGTATATCCTGGTGGTAGTAGATTATGCAGCAAGATACCCTGAGGCAGTGGCTTTGTCCTCCATTTGAGCAGACAAGGTTGCAAATGCTATGTTAGAGATTTTCAGCTGGGTAGGGTTCCCAAAAGAAATATCAACTGACAGAGGTGCCAATTTCATGTGAGACCTGCTGGCTTGTCTGTGGATGTACTGTGGGGTGAAGCACTTAAAGACCACCCCCCCCCCCTACCATCCCCTGACTAATGGTCTTGTTGAGCGTTTAAACTCTACACTCAGGTCCATGCTGCAGGCATTTGCAGACCAGTTTAAGAGGGATTGGGACAAATATTTGCCCCATCTGTTTGCTTATAGAGAGGTTCCCCAGGAATTCACGGGTTTTTCACCTTTTGAGATGCTGTATTGGCATAGAGTGAGAGGACCTCTAGATTTAATTTGAGATGAGTGGGAAGGTGAGTGTGAATCTCACAGGGAGTCCGTTGTGGCATATGTCATAAACCTCAGGATAAGGCTCAGAGAACTCATGGGCTTGGCCCAGGAGAAGCTGTCAGAAGCTCAACAGCAGAAAAAGGTCTGGTATGACAGGAATGCTCAAGCTAGAGAGTATGCTGTGGGACAGCAGGTAATGATCCTCGGTTCTTTCAGACACAACAAGCTGCAGACAGTTTGGGAGGGACCCTACAACGTGGTAAGGGAAGGTCAGTGATGTTAACTACATGGTAGAACTGCTAGGCAGGAGGCAGGGACACAAGTTGTACCATGTTAACATGATGAAACCTTACCATAATAGGGAGGCCCTTGTGCTGAGTATTTGCAGTGGATTGCAGGAGGAGTCTGAGGGAGATCTCGTGACTGATCTCCTCAGTGAGGCTCAGACAGACATCTCAGTGGAAGGGGTAGCAATGTCCCAGCAGCTTTCTCCTACCCAGGTTCGAGAAATCCAAGCAGTGTTACAGGAATTTGGGGACATGTTCACTAGGAAACCAGGGTGTATCCACCTGGCAGCACCAGGTGGATACAGGACCCCAAAGGCCTATTAGGCAGGTCCCTTATAGGGTGCCTGAGAGAGTCAAACCGACTCTCCGGGAGGAGATACAAGAAATGTTGGAACTAGGGGTAATTCAGAAGTCCAACAGTCCGTGGGCCTCCCCAGTGGTGTTGGTGCCAAAGAAGGATGGCAGCACCAGGTTTTGTGTGGACTACAGGAAATTAAGTAGTCACACAGAGTCGTATTCTTACCCCATGCCTAGGACAGATGAAGCCCTACAGCAGCTGGGTGGGGCTAAGTATCTTACAATCCTTGATCTTACCAAGGGTTACTGGCAGGTGCCTTGACTCCCAGTGCTAGAAAGAGGTCAGCCTTTATGACTTCTTTTGGCTTGTATGAGTTCACAAAGATGCCCTTTGGAATGTTAAATGCCCCAGCGACTTTCCGAAGGCTGGTAGATCATATCCTAGCAGGAGGGTTTGCCCTTGCTTACCTAGATGATATTGCCATCTACAGCCATTCCTGGTAAGAGCACCTTCAGCATGTCAGGGAGGTACTGGGCAGACTACAGGGGGCAGGATTGACCATTAAGCCCAACAAATGTCAGGTGGGTATGGCAGAAGTCTCCTACCTGGGACATAGAGTGGGGAGTGGTCAGATCAGGCCACAACCAGCCAAAGTGGAAGCCATTCAGGCATGGCCTGCACCTGTTACCAAAAAGCAGATGAGGGCATTCTTAGGGACACCAGGATACTACAGAAAGCTTGTCCTCAGTTACAGTACCATAGCTGCTCCCTTCACAGACCTGATAAGGAAAAACTGTCCAGATAAGGTAGTGTAGACCACAGCATGTGAGCAGGCATTCCAGAAGCTTAAAGAAGCTTTGGGAGAATCCCCTGTGTTAGCCGGTCTAGATTACAGCAAATAATTTGTTGTGCAGGTGGATGCTTCGAACCATGAGGGTGGGGCTGTACTTAGCCAGATTTCTTTAAAGGGAGAAGAGCACCCAGTGGTTTATCTCAGTTGTAGGCTTCAACTCGGAGAGAAATGCTATGCAGCTGTACAAAAGGAATGTCTAGCCATAGTGTGGGCACTGCAGAAACTTCAGCCTTATCTGTATGGAAGGAAATTCACTGTAATTACAGATCACAATCCCCTAACATGGTTACAGCGAGCCAGGCAGCAAAATGCCAAGCTGCTAAGATGGAGCCTAGGGTTGCAAGCATATGATATGTCACTGCATCACTGCAGTGGGATTAGCAATGCCAATGCAGATGGGCTCCCAAGACAGGGAATGGGGTAAGATGTACCCAGATAGACCTAACCCTCTCAAGTAATGTTTCTCAAGGGTCACTTGAAAAACTAGCTTGAGTTCTCCGGGGGATGGAGAATTGTGAAGGCTGCCAGCCTAGCTAGATAGAATTTTGTAAATAATTGTATGTCCTTGTAAATATTAATATGATCCACAGGCTTGTTTGACAAATGTAAGAAAACTGTGTTATGTCCTGAGCTTCAAAAATGTAACCACATTGCACCCCTGCTGGAAGAAAGCTGATGAGTAAAGAATTTTGCGACTGTGTGATCTCAAGCTAGGAGACAGGATATCTGCAGCTAGAAATTTTTTCTATTGTCTTAAGACAAAGATAATTATTAGGTTTCACATGTAAAGTGTCTTTTTTATTGCTGTGGCTTCCTGGCAGGTACAGATCACAAAGAAATGTTAAATTTTAAGTCTCAGTTAGCCTGCGAACTAAATCAGAGAAGTGACAAGAATGATGCAATCTGAAATGACTCAGCAGTAATATGTATTGTCAATAGAAGGGCCATCTCAGAAAAAAAGTATTGCATTTTGTATTTTGTTCTGAAGCTGACAACTCACCAGCACTTTGCTCTGTAAGTAAGACCCAGATCTTAGTATTTCTCTTAGAGATAGAAAACAACTAGACTAATCTGGCTATATTCCTCTATTTGTCAGACTGTCCTACAATGTTGTTTTAAAGTATTTCCTATGATTTCTGAACCCTCCATTGTCACCAGGGTTGCCAGATTTCCAACCAGCCAGGTAGGGACAAAAAAAATGGTCTTTCACGGCAAGTGAAGACCAAAAAAAAAAAAAAAAGGTCTTTAATGCGGAACAGAGTTCCACATTAAAGAACAGTAGCTCTGCACTAATCGGAGCTTCGTGTTTAATGCATTGCAGTTCATTCAACACAAGTAGCTCTGTTTAGTGATTTTTTGATTGGCCCGTATACCGGCCAATCAAAAATTGCTAAGCACGGAGTTTCTCGTGTTTAATGCAGAACATTGCAGTTCCGCATTCAACAGAAGTAGCTCTGTTTAGCGATTTTGATTAGCCCGATACCGGCATACGGGCCAATTAAAAATAGTTAAACACGGAGCTACTTCTGTTTAATGCGGAACACAAGAAGCTCCGTGTTTAGCGATTTTTGCTTGGCCCATATGCCAGGTATATGGGCCAATCAGAAAAAAAAAAAAAAAAACCAAAGTGGAGGCTGGTCGGGATTTAAACCGGCAGGGCGGGACTTGGGATCAGGCTGCTGATCTTGGGACAGTCCCACCCAAATAGGGATGTCTGGCAACCCTGGTTGTCACTGTGTTGAATCAGTGAGTATTGCCTTGTGTTTTTTATTATTTATTATTAAATATTTTTAAACCTTTTAACCGTGGCTATTTAATGTAGAGATAATTTAAGCTCTTAGTATACTTGCATGTATTTGGTGATACTGTTTAAGCCACTCCAATAACCTTGCTGTTCGTCACACTTACTTTTTGGATAATAATAACATTGCACAGTATAATTGGACACCCTTTGGTAAGGGCCTTTTATAGTAGCTGATGAGTAGTTGGTGGCAGTGATTACTACCTTATAGCCTGGGCAGAAGGAGGCATAGCTAGTGAACCTGTGCCAGCCTTCCCCAGGAGTGTCTGTGTGTTTGTATAAAAATCAAATCTCAAACTGTATGTGTGTCAGCTACTTGGGCAGGAACACGAAGCAGTGGTTGAACAGAGAGGTTATTAGAGGTTTTGGCTTAACTACTCTGACTATGATCTCTGTGTGCTCTTAAAGGAAATTGTACTTTACTGTGTGTGTGTGCTTGTTATCCTCCCAATGTGGACACCTCTCACAGGTGCTAGTGGTGAGGATTGAGGCTCCTTGATTACTGGGCCAGTGTACGGGCATCACAGGGCCACTCCTAATAGCCTTGCTCTTGGTCAAACTACCATTTGTATTAATATTACACAGTAAGATTGGACACCCTTTGTTAAGGGCCTTAAAGTAGATGATAAGGAGTTGACTGGTGGCAGTGGTAATTACCTTATAGTCTGGGCAGAAGGGACTAGTAAACCTGTGCCAGCCTCAGAGTGTGTGTGTCAGCTACTTGGGCAGGGACACATCACTAGTTGAACAGAGAAGGGTGCTTGTAGGTCTTGGCGTGGTCCCTCAGCTGAGATCTCAACTCTATAGCAGTGCCAGTGGGGAGTCTTATTGGGGATCTGGAGAAAGATTGAAAAAACAGCCCCAGACTAACTGAGGTCTCTGTGTGCTCTTAAGGGAAATTGCACTTGATGCAGAGAGCTGCATCTGGAAATACTGTGTGTGTACCTGTTATCCTCCCAGTGTACATCTCCCATTGTTGCCAGTGGTGAGGACTGAGACTCCTTGACTGGGTTGTCATAATTATATTTATGGTCAACCTACTATCCAGATTGAAACGGATCACCAACCTCTAGTCACTATTTTGAGAAAGCCTGTGCATACAGCTCCTACCAGATTGCAATGCATGCTGCTGAAATTGCAAAAGTATAATTTCAGTTCTGTCTACATAAAAGATAAACTTCTTTATCTTGCTGATACATTGATTTTGAAGTCACTGAAGTGAGAAATATTTCTTCCACATGTCTTGATGAGCTTAGAAGTCGCACAGGTTCAGATCCAGTTCTTCAGAAGCTCAACCACTTTATCAGTCGTGGATGGCCATCGAAACAATCTTGCTTACCAGTAGACCTGCAGCCATATTTTCCTTACAGGGATGAGATTTTGTTTGAGAATGGTATCATCATGAAAGGTGCAAAAGTGACCGTTTCAAAATTCTTGCAACAAGAGTATATTACCATTTTGCATTATGCAACCCAGAAACTGATTCTACCAAAAGAAGGTCCAGAGAACTAGTATTTTGGCCTTCTATGTCAAAGGATATTGAGAAAGTACTTTCATCTTGTTCTGTGTGTAATAGTTCTAAGCCACATCAACAGAAACACTTCAGCTAAACCAGATTCCTGAACTACCTTGGTTGACAGTAGCTACAAACATTTTTAAATGGAATGGTCAACATTAATTGATGTTAGTAGACTCTTATTCACAGTGGTTTAAGATTGACGTACTTCCTAATCTAGCATCCAGTACTGTCATTACTAAGTTGAAGCATCATTTTGCAGTCCATCGTAGTCAACACAAACTTATTTCTGACAATGGTACATAGTTTACAACCCAGCATTTCAAGAGATTTACTGAAGAGTGGGACTTTAATTCATGTTACAAGTAGCCCCGAGTACCCACAGTCAAATGGTTTGGCAGAATGTGCAGTTCAAAGTGCGACTCCGTTATTAGAGAAGTCAAAACGAGACAATAGCAATGTTTTTCTGAATCTCAAAAATGTTCCTCATTGTAAACATCTTGGTTTCACCTGCAGAAAGGCTTTTGTCAAGACAAACCAGAACCACACTACCAATTAGTAGCAATTTAGTGGTTCCCTGTACTAAAGACAACAAATCAGTGAGAGCTCAATTCACGAAAAGGCATTTTTCCCAGAAGTCCTATTATAAGTCCAGCAAACTGCTCAATCCATTATGAGAAGGGGAGATAGTGAGGATGCAGTCACCCAAAGGTTTTGATTGGATTGGAATCATGAAAAGTGTATGTCCAGAGCCGAGATCGTACACTGTGGAATCACAAGGAGTTGAATTTAGGTGGAACTGGAAACATTTAGTATTGGTGTCTGAGCCTGTATTGCAGCATCTTGCCTGTGAAAAAGACTCTAGATCTCAGAGTGAGTTATCTAGTGTTTCAGTTCCAGAGGACATTCCAGTAAATATACCTGTTCCTGAGAACATTCCCAAAACACCTGAAACCAATGCCTGTCCCTGTTGCTAAACCCAGTCCTAATTGCTATATCACTAGATCAGGTCGCACTTCCAAACTATGTTCCAGATACAAGGAAACTAGGACATGAACATTGTGTTTATTTCTTGGTGTCTATATAATTGCATATCTTTTTCAGATGTAATTTTATTATGGGCAATTCACTAAAGAGGTGGATGTAGGTCAGTATATATGTATACCTTTTAAGAAGCTTTCCATGGGCTTGCACATGTGTATAAATACTGGGCACATGCGAGCCAGACTGCCATTTTGTAGAGAGCTGTTGAGATGTAAGCATGCATGTATGTAATGGTCTGTCAGTTAATCAGTTCATTTATATTTTATGTTGCTGCTATCCATCCTGATGTGTTTCTATATAATAAAGCATATAAACGAACTACTCCACCTGTTCATCTTGAATCATAACATAGGACGAGCGACAAAAGGGTTAGGCCATTCATACACAAATACTCTCATTATAAAGATGCCAGGAAGAGCAATAAACACCAAAATGTCTGCCTGACAGATGACACTTGCCCTAAGTAATATGAGGGAATATTTTCCATCATTATGTAATGACTGGGCTTGATGGTTAACATGTCGGGGGGACCTAGAAAAATAAATTGTTGTTATATGTATACATCTGTTTGTGCCTGCGTGCACATACACACACACATATATATGATGCATGAATATATAGTTACTTGTATATATATCATGAGTCTACTGTTAAACTGTGAATGACCTAAAGATCGACATTCATAAAATCTCTCACAAAAGGTTAACTTTACAAACTCTGACACACTACTACGATTGCACCAAGCAAGAAATTTTGGCTCACATTCAAAAAAAAAAAATATTGAAACTTCATTTTTTGCAGGGGGCAAGTCCCCTCTGCCCCCCATATCCCCAGCTAATCATATATACTAACTGCTAGACGGCACAGTCTCAACGAAAGGGCATATTTCCCTACCCCAAGAATATCTGGTCTTGCACACCTGTTGACCATCTGTGTAATCGACTTTTTTGTCAACTAAACAGATTTTGACAAAAGCTGAACTTGATCTAATGAGGTTGTAATACGGTTCATGGGTTCATATGAAAGCTGTTAAAAAACTTGTTTGAAATCAAATAAAATTAAGTGTAAGCGATTTGTGAGAGAATGAATAGGATATATTTTACAAGAAAGGAAATAAAAATCTGGAGACTGAAACTTGGTAGATATGAAAGTGCAATAAGTCAATGGAGGGATACTGGGACAAATAAAATGCTGGCTTGGTGGAAAAGTTTTATATTTATCATTTCAGGAAAAGACTTTGTATGTAGAAATATTACTTTCTCATGTTGAACCCCATGTAATGTCTATGTATATCCTCATTCTCTGTTAAATATGTATGTGGATAAATAAATAAATAAATATATATATATGTGTATATATATATATATATATATATATATATATATATATATATATATATATATATATATATATATATATATATATATATATATATATATATATATATGGGTCTACTTCATTTCACTAACTTCAATTCACTGACCCCATTTCACTGAAATTTCATTTGACTGACACTTCATTTCACTGACAGTTCATTTGACTGACAAGTATTATTAGCAAGAAAATGGAATATGCCCCCTTCCCCACTGTAGTGCGACCCTGGAGTTAGAATATATTGTTGGGGTGTGGCACAGCCCCCACATCAGGGGTGTGGGGTGCAGCCCACTTCATTTCATATGATATTGTTAAGTTTTGATATAATATTGCTTAGTAAAAGAAAAGTAAGTGGGGGTTTAGCCCCACACCCCAACTATATATTCTAACTCCAGGGTCGCACTACAGTGGGGAAGGGGGCATATTCCATTTTCTTGCTAATAATACCTGTCAGTCAAATGAACTGTCAGTGAAATGAAGTGTCAGTGAAATGAAATTTCAGTCATTTGGTCTCAGTCAAATGGGAGTCAGTGAATTGGAAGTTAGGTGAAATGAAGTAGACCCATATAAATAAATAAATAAATATATATATATATATATATATATATATATATATATATATATATATATATATATATATATATAATATTTATGTTCCTCATTCAAATGATAGTTGTTATTTTTTAGTTTCATTTGGACCTCAAAGCTGAATCCGTTGAGAAGATGAATAAATTATGATAAAAATAAGTTTGTTTGAATTAAAATAATATAATCCGGTGGTGCATTTAAGATATATGTAGTTATTTTGGCTAATAAGTGAGGTAAACGATACAGAAAATTGGACACAAATGAAATGTAAGATACTGGGCCCAACTCTAAAAGACTTATTGTCAGTCTGCCCTGATTCTGAAAAAACTTGTTTTCTGTGTACATGACTTACTTTGGTGCAAAGCCTATCAATAATCACACCATGGAGCAGATTCCAAAAGACTTGTTTCAGTAAGTGACTTAATTTGACAGCATGTCTTTTGGAATCTGACCCATTAAATGAAAAGTATAAAAATGTGTGAGAAGAAAAAAGGGAAAAGAAATAATGACTAGGATGGACGAAAAACAAAATGAGAATAATTAACAATATGTGATGTTGACGAGAAATGAACTGATTTTGATGGGAAAAGAATTAGACAAAATAATGTTGGATTTTTTTTACCCATGGAAGGAATTAAAGATGAAAACAATAAAATACAGAAGAAAAATTTTGAAAAATTGTATGAAGCAGAGGATTTATGTGGAGAATTTTATTAGATAAATTACTGTTAAAAGAAAATATGAAGTATAGGATAATGGAGAAAAATGTGATGAAAAGAAACATCAAAGCTCTATTTTTATTGTAAAAAGAATAAAAAAATGGGAAAGTTTAAAAACATAGATGTAAGGAATTTATACGTATAAATATAAATATGATATTCTATGGGATAAAGTAAAGAAATGTGATATTTATAAACTGGATAAAGTATCAGAATTACTCATAAAAAGGAAGAGGGTGATGTATTGGCTGAAACAAAAAGATTGCTGTTGAAGAAAGGTCGGGGGAGAGGATAAATAAATATAAAGGAAAAATGAATGAAACAAATAAAATTGTTTAATTTCTTTTGTGTTGATGGCTTGTAAACAATTTTAAATATGACTATAAAAACAGTGAAAATAATTGATTTAAAGTATTTTTTCTTATATCATAAAATGAAAACCTCAATTAAACAACCCCTACTCTGAAAACACTGGAGGATATGAATGTCACACCAAACACCATCATATTGGGTGACTTCAATTACCCCAACATAGACTGGGCCCACTATTCTAGCCCTAACACCCTGGCCCAAAGATTCCTGGAATTCATAAACTCAAATGCTATGGAACAACTGGTCACCTCTCCTACGAGGAGAGATAATATACTTGACCTGATCATCACAAACATGGGGTCCAAATGCTCCACACCGGATATAAACCCCTCACTAGTAAGATCTGATCATAAACTGATCACGTTGGATGTACATATCCCACCCCCACCCCCAGAAAAAAGACTACAGTGAAAAACTTCTCAAAAGCTGACTTTGGGCTCCTTAAGTCGGAAATGATATCCTTTTAATACTGGGTCAATGGAAACCACATCCCAAAATGCTGAATCCTTCACAAAAAGCTTCTATGGATCTCCCAGGAATGCATGGATCAGGCAATCCCAACTAAAACCAAGACCCTCTCCACAGGGGAAACCTGTGGTGGACCCCGGGCCTATAAACAAAACTGTACAACAAAGGAGGAAGCTGCTGCAGGACAGAGCCAAATCCCACAAAGGCTTCCTAGTCAGCACAAGTAAAAAACTTCTCATAAAACATCTAAAGCAAACTTTGAGAAAAGATTGCCAAGGATACCAAAGACAATCATAAAGCCTTCTTCAATTATGTCAGAACCTTGGGAGGAAATTCTCAGATATGCTCTGAGCTGGTACACAATAACAAAAATTCACTGACCCTACTGACATTGCCAAACATTCTGGCAGATAGGTTCAGTCCCAATTCTCTCCCTCACCCCCCCCATGAATGAAGAAGCTGAATGCAACCTACCTGTCATCCTACACACACACACACACATCCAGCACTCCAACATAACAAGGCAAAAACAGCATGATGGGACCCGTTGGTATCCCGGTTTGGTGTTACGTGAACTCAAGATGAACTAAACCCGCCCTAAGAACTCTATTCAATCTTAGCCTCACTGACCTATACTAGGATGAACTGGCAACAGTGCAGTGGTCCCACTCCATAAAGGGTCCTGAAACTCAACTGACCCACTACTTCTGCGCCCCACCCAAACCAAACCAGCCTGATCTGTAAGGCTATGGAAAGGATCATCATGGAACTCATAAATGGCGATTGGTGATCTGCAGACCTTGATCCCACACAGTTCGGTTTTGTAAAAGGCGATCCTGCCTCTTAAACCTGGTTGACTTCTTTGAGACAGTCACTAGTGCCATCGATGAGGCAAGGCTGTCCACACTGCCTATTTGGACTTGGCTAAGGCCTTTGACACAATACCACACTCTGGCATCATCGACAAGCTCAGCAGCCTAAATGTAAATCCATATGTCACAAGATGGGTAGCAAATTGGCTAAAAAACAACCCATATAAGGTTAAATTGCTGGAGCCATGTCAGACTCAAAACCCACACAAGTGGTGTCCCACCCAATCTCAGTCTTGGGTCCACTCCTATGGCATTTATTTTTCAGATGTGAAAGCAAACATGGAAGGATTATGGCTGACAAAGTTTGCAGATGACTGCAAACTGGGCGCCTGTGGATTCACCTGCTGACACACACATCCTACAGAAAGGTCTCACTGAAACGGACAACTGGTGCGGAATCATGGCCTCAAACTTAACGCCAAAAAATGTATAGTCTTCCCGAAAACAAAACAAACAAGTACCCACGAAACTCCTGTGAGACAAAACCTAAATCCAAAATGTAACCCACCGCCAAAAATGTATAAACATCCCTCAAAAAACAAAGTACCACTGAATACAGAAGATGTAATCAGAGACCTGGGGACTCAAGTCGATAGTGACCTCTCCTTTGACAACCATGTTGCCAAAGTGGTCAGAAAGACTTTCTACCTAGCCCATCTCATCATGAAGGATTCTCATCCAGATCAAAGGAGGTCATTGTACCTCTGTATTCCTCCCTCATCAGGCCCATGATCGATATATAATGCTCCATTTGGGATGTATCTCACCCGCACATGCAGTAACTGGAAAGACCCCAGAAGTACCTCACCAAGAGGATCATAGGTCTAAAACATGTGCCTTATCCAGCTAGATTAAAGAAACTCCAGCTCTATTCAGTAGCATACCGCCTGCTCAGAGGTGATTTGTGCCTAACATACAGGGCCATGTCCAACCAGGAATTGATGGACATGCTCCATCTCAAAAATCCAAATCCACCAGAACCACACGAGCTAAAGATTTCAACCTCTGCACAAATATGAATAGGACATGCTGGAGGGATAGATTCATAACACAGAGGTTACCCATACTCTGGAACAAAATCCCAGTTCACGTGAGACAGAGCCCTTCATTGGCACTGTTCAAGAAAAATCTCGATGCATGGATGGGAGATCGCAGGGGTTACCCGGAAGTGACCTCAGTGTCACTACTAGACAGAGGTATAGTTTACTAAATAATGGGGTTCCACATGTGTCACTACTAGAGAGGCGCAACTACATAGTATGGGGTGGCGTAAAGCCACATCACTGTTGGCTAGGCTTGTAAATGCCCCCGGGCAGATAGCCTAGTACACTACTATGAAACTATGAAACTATGAAACCGCCTGAGCTATCATCAGCATCAGCAGATGAGGCCTTGGTTTAACATCTCATCCAAAGGATGACACACTCAGGAGTGCAGTACCCAGTCTATGCTGCACTGCAGTATAAGTATTGGAAAATGAATCCAAGTACTTAGTGCAGGAATAGAACCCACAACCTTCTGATTTTCCAACACCAAAGGTGAGTATGCTAGCTATTGAGCTACTGAGACTGCTTAACATATTGGGAACATCTTTTGGTTAGACTGATCAGACTTGCATTACTATCTATTTCATTTCTTCACATTCACTAAGTCCCACTGCAGTACCTAGAGTTTTAACTACCTTTTTAAAGGCTTAAGTTTTAACGTCTGCAGCATCTGAGATCAGACTACAGGCAACTGGAGAGCCTGTGAAACATATGCAGTAACCCGCTTGGGATTAGTGCTTCAGTTTTGCTCCTGATGAGAGACAGAACATGGGGCATTTAATTCATGACTGTTATCTTATCGAGTGTGGTGGTCACACAGACTGTAGACGGTGGTCATTCTGTTCACACAGCTTATTTGAATCTGGCCAAAGCATTTGATGTTATATGCTATGCTGGAATCCTAAACAGGTTAAGTGCCCATTTCTGGTGAGGTAGATGTTTATTAGGATGAAAAACTAAAAGTATAAGTGTCAAAGTGAATTTTCTCTATTAAAATTATTTCAGACATTATTTCTAAGAAAGCTAGGCTAGGTTTGTCTTCTGTGAGAACTGTTTTAGACATCGTGCAATAACGGAGTATTGCAGGTCTAAATAAGAAAAAAATACATGTGGTTTGTATGTTAATAAACAAAAAGTTTTATGAAATATTACTTCTCTAGGAAAAGAGAAATATGCAGACAGTTTGAGATGTGACCTTACTTTTATTACAAATTCTGTAATAAAGTGAGTATTGTTATGTGAAGAAAAATTACTGAGATTTTACAAATTTTGTAATAAACTGAATGTTATTTGAAAGAAAATTATGGAGAGTTACAGCATGAGATCATGGGAAATGTGCTTAGAAATGTAACCATCTAAACAGTCATTCGTATGATGTAAGAAATAATTATTGCATGATATTATTGTCTGTTACATAATATTATAATTGGAAATAATATTCCAAAAGGTACCACCTAAGCTTGTAGTCAAAGATTTTAAAATTGCGTATTGCAATGTTTACCTAAACTACTAACTCTATTCTGAATGAACTTATTGCCACAACATGATTATGTCTCAGTGAACTTTGAGATTGTCAGGGTTCTGGACATTCACAGTGGATAGCTCTCAACAGCACCAGAAATACAAAGTATTGTAACTCTGACTTTCTCCAGTCTTGTGAACGTGGAATCTGTGTACCTGACAAAAACAGCAGTTACTAAAGACATTACTGTTTTTACTCGTAGAATTTAGGGTATGACATTTTACTTATGTGTTGCAGGCACCTCCTCAGAAGGTATGACTGCAAGTAGCGGTATGCTTCAGGGCTCAGTACTGGGACACCTCCTTTTTGGCATCTATTTGTCCAGTCTCCAGACCGGGAATTAGGACTTTTGGCAACCTAAGTTTGCAAATGACTGCAAACTGGGCATTACTGCTAAACAACAGTCTGATATCCATTCATTACAAGAGGAACTAATACTCGTAAACAAGTGGCACGTAGAAGAAGGGATTAAATAAATGCAAAAAAGTGTAGTATTTTCACATTTGGTAAACAACTCTCTTCCTTAAAATACAGCATAGCCAATATCCCACTCAAAAATGGTAAAGTAGTCCGGTATCGTGGAACATTTTTTATTTAATTTCCTGTCCTTGGGCCACCTTGTAGCAGCAGTAGTCAAAAAATTTAAAGGCATATTGTCCAGTTCAAAAAAGGTTATCTTATGTCTTTACTCAGCCCTAATGGGGAGGGAGGTTAACGTAATGGTTCAGGTATCTACTTTACAGACATAAGTTGCAGGGTTTGATTCTCACATGGGGCAGTTAGCCTAGTACTAATCTATGAGCCTATTCAACCAATTGAGTACAATGCCCCCTTCTTGGATGTACCTTTGAAAACATATTAAGCATCTGAAAAGACCCCAGAGGTTCTTAACCAAGGAGATTGCTGGCCTAAAATCCCTGAGCTACCAGGAAAAACACTACCCTTATACTCAGGTTTTATAGACTCTTGTATGGTGATCTGCACCTTGCATTCCATGTCATTTGAGACCCCATCCTTCTTAATCTTCTATATCTTTGTAATTCAGATAGCGCCACCAATACCAGAACTAGGGACTTATCTCCACCAGCACATAAGTAAAATGCGCTGGAGAAATCCTAAGTTAAAGCAACTGATACCCCAGCATCCTTCAAATTAAACCTGGTTGACTGGATCATCATCATCACCGGCCTCCTTTTTTCCATTTTCTACGTGGGGTCGGGGTATCAGGTTAATTGTTGCTGTCTCTCTCTTGATTCAATGCCACACTCCTGCCTTTTATGATACTCATGCCTGACTGTCACAGATCTTCTTTCACACGATCCATCCACCTCTTTGCTGGACATCCTCATTTCCTTTTGCTTTCTTCTTGTCTGTCCAATTCTTCTTCACCACATTGTCCTCTGCTTTTCTGCACATGTCCAAACCACCATAATCTGTTCTTTGATCTTTTCTGCAGTTGGAATGAGCTACTTTGGCTTCTGCTCTTATGTCCTCATTTCTTCATCTGTCCCACAGTGTGCATTCTACCATCCTTCTCAGGCAGTTCATTTCCATTACCTCAAGATTCTTCATCTGCTCTGCCTTTACTGCCCAGGTTTCTGTACCATACAGTAGCACTGGTCACCACTGTCTTGTACACCTTGCTTTTCAGCTTCTTTGCATTCTTCTGTCATACATTACACCTGAGACTCTGTGCCAGTTAGCTGCAGCCCCTCTGATTCTAGCTTTGACCTCTTTATTCAAGCTTCCCATCTCCTAAATCACCCCTCCCAGATACTTGAAGCTATTTACCTGTTTCACTGTCTTCCTTTCTATCTCCGTTCTCAGCTTTTTCTGATTTCCCCAATTTGCTGTCATTACTATGATCTTGTCTGTGCTTAGTTTCATGCCATGTGCTTTCAGTTTTGCATTCCATTCCCCTAGCCTTTTCTAAAGTTCTTGCTCAGAGTCTGCCTGAAATGCCATATCGTCTGGTAATGTAGTCTATCAGTAGTAGTATAAACAGCAGTGGGATCACAGCTGAACCCTGATACACACCCACTCCCACAGGGAACACCTCTGTGAGGCCAAACACTTTGTACTTTAGTCATTGGATCCTTGTACACAGCCTGCACTAATTCAGCCTATGTTTCTGGGACTTCGAACCACCGCAGTACTGCCCAAGTGAGCATTCTTGGCACCTTGTCATATGCTTTCTCCAAGTCTAGCAATGCCCGGTTGGACTCTCTACTCCTCTCTAGCTTCTTCTCAACTATCTGTCTCACTGCAAACATCGGATCAGTTGTGCTGCTTCCTGATCTGAATCCGAACTGCTCACCTCCCGTCTTACATTCTACTACTCTGCCTATCCATTTATCAATCACCCTCTCCAGAACTTTCTGCAATGTGATGGGAGTTTGATGCCTCTATACTGCCCACAGTCGTGGATGTCCCCTTTGTTCTTGTACACTGGTACAAATATGCTTATTCCCCAGACAGCTGGGATATGTCTTTCTCTCCAAACTGTTATGAATGCCCTCAAGAGCCATTTCTCCCCTATCTCACCCATCCTTTTTATAATATCTGCTGTCACCTCATCTGAGCCTGCTGCTTTCCCTGAGTTCATTTTCCTTAGTGCTATTCTTACTTCTTCTAGGGTGGGCTTCTCTTCTTTTCTCATCATAGGCTGTGTCTGAGACGGTACAATTTCTGAGGCATTTTCTTCATTCAGAAGCTTCTGGAAATACTCCTTCCATCTGCCTTTGATGTCCTGTGGACTGGTGAGCAGGTTGTTGCTGGCATCCCTTATGAAGGGTATCAGAGTGTCTTCTTTATCTTTCTGCCTTTGCCTTGCAACCTGATATAGGTTGATTGGATGAATGCCTATAAATTTACTCTGAGACTGACTTATTTTGCCCCTTCGTATTAAGAGGGAAGTAACATGATGGTGGGCATTGACAAAGTTGCAAATGGTCTTTGTTCTCAATTGGCTTGCATTTCTTGTATAATAAACATATCAGCATATGTGACATGTAATCAGTAGGCTCACCTTAATAGTATGATCCCAAAATGATGGCAAGGACTCCGATCAAGAAAAATTGGCTGAGAAGGGCATCCTTACTGAACACCTAAATAACCCCTGTAGCAAAAGTTACTCACCTGTCCATTTTCAATACCTGCTTTATTCATTTTAGTATTGTTATCCCAATATAAAGCAGGAACCAATCCAGGAAAGGGTGGGAGTATTTGTCCATTGCAGGAGATATACAGAAACAGTTTGGAGCATTTCCAAATGACCTAGCCACATTTCTTTGACATGTGAAAGTAACTAGTGACCCTGGAAAAAAATCCAAACAGGCTCTGGAGAATATGCAAACTCCCTCCAGGAAGCAGCCTAGCTGAGAACTGAACCCAAGAACTAGGAAGCATCACTAACCATTGTGCCACCTGCATTGTAGACATCTGGTACAGATACTTAGAAATGTAACCTGCTAAAGGTTACATTCAGCTCTACTGAATTCTCCAATTATAGACAAATAGCTATACTCTCTCCACTTGCAAAGATTATGGAAAAATGTATCCATAGACAACTCGTGCACCATTTAATCCAGAATCACCTTATAGCAGACACTCAGCATGGCTTCCGTCCTCATCACAGCACTACTTCAGCCCTCCTAGCCTTTACCAACACCATAAACCATAATTGAAACAATAATTATATATCCTCAGCCCTCTTCTTGGATCTTTCCAAGGCATTCAATATGGTTGATCACCAACTTTTAATCCACAAACATTCTGTCTAGATACTGGAGCCCTTCAGTGGTTTCAATCCTACCTGAATGGTTGACAGCAGGCTGTCCTCTGGCAGAACAAACTCTCTAACCTTCTACCTAACACCCTTGGAGTACCACAAGGCTCTATACTAGGGCCCTTGCTGTTCTCCATCTTCATTAACGACCTTTATACTGTAATCCCAAAAGTCAGCTGTATCCAATATGCTGATGACTCTACTCTGATTTGCTCAGCCACATCTCCAGTAGAGTTATGGTCAGCTACCCAGACCACCTTTAATACAATAGAAAACTGGCTTTCTGAACATCGTCTGATCCTAAATCCCAAAAAACTAAAATGCTGTTATTTTCACCAACACGTAGGTCTACCGCTTTCACCTTTACCATAAAATCAAATGATGGCACAATAATCTCCCCTGACTCCTCTACAAAACTATTAGGTGTCATCATAGACAATAATCTAAAATTTGACCTACATGTTAACCAAACTATCAAAACCATCAATAAAAAACTAGGGTCACTTTACAGAATAAAAGCCTTCCTAACCCTTCCAGCTAAAATTGCCATTGCTCGCTCTCACCTTCTTTCAACCCTTCTGTATGCATCCCCTCTACTCTCGACTTTAAACAAGACTGTCCTTAACAAACAGGTTTGCCACTGGGCTGTCTTTTAGGACACATCACTGCATCAATCTAAATCGGCTTGGGTGGCTTGAACTACCCAGCCTAATCCCAGTATAACCAACTGATTATGGCCCATAAAATACTCTATAATCCGGACAATACTCCTGCACTTAAAAATATTATCACCCCCTATAACAATCCTAGACCACTTCGATCCTCTAACAAACTACTAATTCAGACTAGCAAAATTAATAACACAGCCGGTGATTTCTCTCTTTGCAAACTCTGTAAATAGATCCTGGAACTCTCTTCCAGCTGATTATTACCTTAGGACAATACTCCTGCACTTAAAAATATTATCACCCCCTATAACAACCCTAGACCGCTTCGATCCTCTTATAAACTATTAATTCAGACTAGCAAAATTAATAACACAGCTGGTGATTCTCTCTTTGCAAACTCTGTAAGTAGATCCTGGAACTCTCTTCCAGCTGATATTACCTTACTTTCCACCTTAGGTCAATTTAAAACTAGACTCAAACAACATTTGTCACTTAACTGGCTATGTCAATGTATCAAGCCTGGCTAACTCTCTCTAGAATGTGTAAAAATGTGTTAACCAGTTTACTGTGTAATTTAATTTAATCCTGACTTGAACTCAGGATTAACTGTAACCTGTGGAACTTGTTTAACTTGCTTACTTATGTAATCTCTGTAAATAGTCTGTTTGTAATATGTAATGCTGGTATTGTGTAATGCTGTATCTGCTTACCCTTGGAGCTTTTCTCCCCAGGCCTCTGCTGTAAATGGACATGCATCCAGTCAGACTATCCCGGTCAACAAATGTAAAATAAAATAAATAAAGAAGGAAATCCAAACAACATATTTTTATTTCCGGTGAAACTATATCAACATTTTGTGAATGTTTAAACTGGGCAATCTTTTAATTGTTTCTCTGAACCCCAACATATCCTGCACAGTTGTCCCTCCCAGCACCTTTGGTACCTTCTGTGTCCTACTACCTAGCTTAGCCATCCCCCAGTTTCCTAATTTTGAAATAACCCAACCCCCTTGCCAGCCTTCACCAAGAGAGTTTTCCTGTTACATAGACAACCAGTCCATAGCATTTCTTAGATTTGTGGTGTGGACTAGGGTGACAGGAATGGATGTCAAAGAACAAATGCCAGTAATCATCTTTCATAGGTAGATACAGGTTATCTAACCCTTTGAGTGCTGGTGTGATGTGGTAATGCATAACATGCTAATGTGGGCCAACTTGTATGCCTATGCCGTCATGCTATGCATTTCTGCCAGATGTTGCACAAGTGATGTTTAAAAACTCATACTGTTTTTCTCTATATGGCCAGCCCTACAAGCAGCCCTGGCTTTTTGCCAGTGGCATAGTCCGTCTCCTTACCTCTGTACCAGAAAGTTACAAATGCATAACCATTTGTCTTGTTGCAGTACATACTCAGTTTCAGAATCTGTTTTTCAATCAGACATTATGGCAAACAAAATGACCATCCTGGAATACTGCATGCTTCTGTGTACAGTTTTGCTATACTGAAGTAAGAATTCTGATATTTGTTCCTTGCTTCTACATTTTATATTAAAGTAAATTGCAAATATTTTATTGAATAGATGATATAGTTAAGCATGTATATGAAAAAAAGGTGAAAAATTACATTTACTTTTCAAGTGTTAGAAAATCTGTAAATCAAATTTAGAAAGGGGAGTAGAGAGAGAATAAATTAATAGTGCTAGTAAATATGTAGCAAAACTACAGGGTAGTAGGCACCAGCTATTTAGGAGTATGTATAGATTTTATGCAGGGTTTCAGGATTTGTGGTGTGGACGTCCATCTAGCTTAAGTCACTTTTAGATTCTGTGTGTATAAATGCACCACCCCCTGAAAAAAAAAAAAATCTTTTTTATTTTTTATATACTTTAATTGCAGAATATGCATGAAAATATATTACGGTTTGTCTTTTATGTAACAAGTTTTCATTTCGTAGCACTACTTTTTTATTTGTTTAATGTTCATTTGATAGTTATGCTTAACCATTGTTTACAATTTATTTTTAGTGTATTTACAAGCTCTGGGACACCATTAATAAATGTAAAGATTGCTTGGCTTCCATTTAAGGAATTTTTGAATGCTATATGTTTCAGAGTTGAGGGAAAGCCAGAGTCTGCCCAAGTATCAATGGGTGTATAATGCAGATAAAGATGCCAGTTTGGTGAGGCAAAAACAGACAGTTTGTTTAGTACATGAGGTCGCATTACATGAGTTGCACCAACTTGTGTAATTTTGTTAAAAATATTTTCCTGTATTAGACCTCTTGTAAATACTTATTTTCATGATAAGCAGGGTCAGAATATCTAAATGAGAACATTACTAAACGAATCAGTAAGCAACTCAACCAGCACTAGAATGTTAAACGTATTTTAAACAGGGAACTGTGATATGAAAGTGTTCGCTTTTTTATACTAGTAATGATACTCCCATATTTTATATAAAAACAAAATTAGAACAATTAAACTTTTCTATTTTGATTTACATATACATAATGAATAATAATCTGATTCATTTGAAATAAAATGGATGATCAAATCATAACCTTTTATAGTTTGCTTTTTTTATCATTTTACATCTTGTTTTCTAGTATCACCAGACTGCTTCCTGGTTTTAAGAAATTCTTCAGTAAGCCACCTCACATGATATGTTTTACTCGTAAGGAAATTATAGTCACAAAACTGCTTCCTGTTGAACTTCACAGCTTCTTTGTCTCTCAAAATATAAAAGTCTAGTTCAGCTGAGTTTCTACTGGTTGGTAATATAGACTGTACAAATGCACAGCTGTACCATGTTGTAATTACTTGCATTTATTATATTAGCAGCTCCCTATCAGACGTGTAAGACTTGATTTGTACAAATTCTTGCACTTTGTTAAACTGATATTGCAACAGAAAAAAAATTGAATACCAAAACTCGCAATTACACCTTTAAATGTCTTTTGCATGTGTGTTTCAGCCTCCTGCTACACCTTTGCTGTTTATAGAATAGCTCAGTTTACAGGAGGTCCTGTAGGATTGAGGTGCTCTGTCTGATCTCTGGAGTAAATCCAAACAAAATCCAAGCCTTCCTTTGAAATCTACAGAAAACAAAGCATTGCTATTCACTGTATTGCACTTTTAAACTGTGTATTACTGAATTGACACCTACTTTTAAGTGTTTTTAGCCGTTTTAACTGGTATTGCTGTTTCACTGTTTTAACTGTTTGCTGTTTGAGACTGTTTTTCCTGCACTTTGTATTTTCTAGTAATTGTGTATTTTATAACATAGACTAGATTCAGATTTGCTGAATTTAGACTGTTTGGCATTATGTGAGCACTAAAACCAGATATCATACATTAAGAGGGCCCCCCCTGCACCTTTGTGGCAGAAGATTGTAGCAAAGAACTTATCTAAGCTGGAGATTGTTGAATAAGGCTCAGTACTGAGCATTTCCATTGGCTAGCTTGTTTGAAAATTGCTTAACTTAGTTTTTATTTAGGTACTATGTTTGCAAGGGCCTGTGCTCAGGTTTTGAGCTGCTCTACGATTGGTGTGCTCTGTCTGATCTCTAGTGTGAATCCATAGACATCCAAGGCATTCTTTGACATCTACAGAAAAATAAGTATTTTTATTCACTGCACTGCACTTTTAAACTGTGTATTACTGAACTGCTGTCTGTTTAACTGTTTTTAGCCATTTTAACTGTTTTGCTGTTTCACTGTTTCAGCTGTTTGCGACTGTTTTCCTTATACTTTGTATTTTGTACTACCTGTGTATTTTATAACACAGGCTAGATTTAGATTTGCTGAATCTAGACTGTTTGGCATTATCTGGGCACGAAAACCAGTCACCTTGCATTGAGTGTTCCCTGCACCCTTGTGGCAAAACAGTGTAGCAAAGGACCCATCTGAGCTGGAGATTGTTGAAATAAGGCTTAGTATTGAGCATTTCCATTGCCCAGCTTGTTTGAAAATTGCTTAACTTAGCCTGTATTTAGACAGCTCGTTTGGAAGGGCCTGTGTTAAGTTTAAAGAAGCTGCTCTAGGATTGGTGTGCTTTCTCTGATCTCTGGAGTGAATCCAAATGAAATACATGGCATCCTTATAACTCTACAGAAAACTAAATATTTCTATTCACTGTACTGCAAACTGTGTATTACTGAATTGCCATCTACTTTTAACTGTTTTGTAGCCATTTTAACTGCTTTGCTGTTTCACTGTTTACTGTTTGAGACATTTTTTCCCACAATTTGTATTTTCTAGTACTTGTTATTTTATAGCATATGTGCTGCTAACAAACCAGGCATCCACCAAGGCTGTAAAAGTATAAAACTTTAATACACAGGATAAGAGCTTTCACACAAGTTGTGCTTCATCAGATCCACAGAATAAAACAACAGAACCCATGAAATACTAAAACATGTGCTTCAATTAACCAATAAAATAGAGCAACCAATTATTGATGTATACTTCTTTTCTTAAGAATTGGTTTTAAAGGAACAGAGGCATTAAGGCCAGGCAGTTTATCTGCCTGCAACTTTACAATTCACTTTGTCTCTGCAGTTTCAAGTCTGTTATTAAAATCACCATGCCTTTTGTTAAAATATAGCAATTGCAACATTATAAAATCAAAACTATGTTCAGTAAAAATAGAAACATGTTTGGCTAGGGCATTAAGTATGTTTTTACATCTAATGTCACCCATATGCTGAAGAATGCGCTCTTTAAGCATCCTAACAGTTTTCCCCACGTAGAATGAAGTGCACCATTTACATCTTGCCAAGTGTACAAGTCCATGGGACTTACAATCAGCATAAAAGTCAGGTTTAAATATAACATCATCTACTGGATGCTGAAAAACTACCCTGGTAGAAATGTGACAGCAGGCTTTGCAGCCCCTACAAGGATAGGTGCCCTTCTGCTCAGAAGACAAAACTGGTCTAACTGTAGATCTATAACACAGTTGTCTCTTCAGAGACAAATTGTTCTTAAAAACATAACTAGGTTTATCACCCACTATAGATTTTATTTTGTCGTCTGAGAGTAATATGGGCCAAAATTTATTAACTGTGCTGCAGACCTGCTGCACATTATTGCCATAAATCAGTGAAAGTCTAACTTTACGGCCAGTTGAATTATCATGGGGTAACTTGGACTCATATGAGCGCTTAAAGAAAGGTTTGCCCTTGCTTGATCTCAAGGAAGCACCCTCACCATATGTAGCATTCAGACCCTGCTGCTTATAGCCCCCAGCCAAAAAGTCATTACTTAATAGATCCATATCTTCAAAACATTCGATATCCTCAGTATGTAAGTGAGAAATTCTAAGGTACTGACTTTTGGTGATATTGTTAAAAACATGCCTGGGATGCATGCTATTATGATGTAAAAAAGTATTCTTCCTACATGGTTTCCTATATAGAGAGGTTTTAATAGCTCCATCAAAAAGGTAAATTTTCACATCTAGAAAGTCTATAGTAATGGCTGAATAATTCACAGTAAATTTAAAACAATTACTTGACTTTTCTAAATAATGGTCAAATTCAAGTAGATCAGCCTCTGAACCTTCCCACAAAACAGAAATGTCATCCACAAAGTGCTTGTAATACAGCAACTGTGTGGAGAAGGGGTGCCCTTTTGAGGACTACCTCACGCTCCCATTCCGCCAGCACTAAGTTGGCATGACTGTTAGCACAAGGAGTCCCCATTGCAACCCCTATCTTTTGTCTATAAAGAATGTCATTAAATAAAAACACATTATTTTGTAGAATCATGTCTATTAAGACACCTATACATCCAATCAATTCAGATGAATAGTCAGTATTTACAGTTAGAAAACTCTTCAGATTGGTAATGCCCATTTCATGGGGTATGATCGTAAATAAGGTCTGTATATCCATGGTAACTAACAAAGTATGTTCAGAATAAATGCCATGTTCTCTAGAATAATCACCTAACATACCCAGAAAGTGCTCCGTATCCCTAAGGACTGCACTAGCTTTTTCCAAAGGTTTTTTTTAAGTGATGCGCAATAAAAATAGAAATAAATTCTGTGGTCCAACCCCCGCCTAAAACAATGCGGTGAAGAGGTGGGTTATGTAAAGACTTATGGACCTTAGGTAAGTCATGAATAGTTGGTATCAAGGGATCAGCAACCAACATGAAGTCATACATGTCTTATTATCTATAACATGTTCCATTAACAAGGCATAAATGTGCTCATGGATATGGCTTATAATCCTATTTAAATCATTATTAGTCACATGTTCATAAGTATCAAGATCACTGAGCATACAAATCATGGCTGTAATATATTGTGCGGTATCAAGGATTACAATAGATCCCCCTTTATCAGCGGGACGAAATGTTAGCACTTTACTGTTTTTGAGTTAATTTAGAGCCATACATTCATTATAAGATAAATTATAGAAGTTATGCTTGAATTTGTCCATTTTAAACAATTCACGTTCGACTGTCTTAATAAAAGTTTCAAGCACTGGAGTTATTTGCGGCATAAACAAGCTAGAATGCTTTAGAGGAGCAGGCGCTGTGCATTCTCCACCAAACGCCAAATTTAATGCTACATTACGAACAAACAGTTGAACATCCAAGATAATATCTTCATAGGGTACTCAGCGCGATGGCACAAAGCTCAGACCTCTGTTAAGTAAACCTACTTGTGATTCTGTGAGCGTATGTTAAGAAAGATTGTAAATCAGTGAAAAGTTCTCTTCCGTACACTCTCTTCCATAGCATGGTCGAGCTCCACTGAGGACTTCGTTTCTTGCGCATGTAGCTGAGGTTCCACCCCGTGCCCAGTGTTGTTGGAAGCCTGAAAGGAGCAGGAAAATTCAAAAAGACAACATCAGTTTCTAGAGGGTTGCTGGTATCTTTAGGGCGAGCACCAGCTGCACGAGTAGCAAAATTAGTGGCATTATTTGTATTTGCTGACAGTGAATTAGATAATAAACCAGTATGATTGATTTCATGTTTAGCAGCAACATTTGTAGCACCAGAGGTGTTAGAATTTACATCAGATGATGGCATTGTCAAATTATGTTGCAACTGTTCAGTAGCAGCTTGGTGAGTAGTATCTCTTACAGTGTCATTTGTCCGTTCGGACCCTCGTGGCCATTGGTGATTTTAATAACAGATTTGAAACTGTAGAGACAAGGTGGATTATAAAGTTGCAGGCAGATAAACTGCCTGGCCTTAATGCCTCTGTTCCTTTAAAACCAATTCTTAAGAAAAGAAGTAGTATACATCAATAATTGATTGCTGTATTTTATTGGTTAATTGAAGCACGTTTTAGTATTTAATGGGTTCTGTTGTTTTATTCTGTGGATCTTATGAAGCACAACTTGTGTGAAAGTGCTTATCCTGTGTACTCTGTGTATTAAAGTTTTTTACTTTTACAGCCTTGGTGGATGCCTGGTTTGTTTGCAGCATTTATCGTATTTAACTCCTACTTGGTAACTTTTGGCTTCCTTAGACAAATGTTCTTCTTTTTGATTTTATAGCATATGCTAGATTCAGATTTGCTGAATCTAGACTGTTTGGCATTATATGAGCACTAAAACCAGCCATCTTACATTGAGGGCCCTGCTGCACCCTTATGGCAGAAGAGTGTGGCAAAGGACCCATCCGAGTTAGAGATTGCTCAAATAAGACTCAATACTGAGCATTTCCATTGGCCAGCTTGTTAAAAAATTGCTTAACTTGCTTTAAAAAAGGGTTCTTACAGTTGCTACATAAGCCCCACATTTGCGTGGGTCTGCACCTGTTTTGACACGGCTCCACAGAGTTTGGCTACCAGCCACTGCTGTACTATCTTCATCTGAGCAATCCGAGGCATCTGTTTGCTAATAGCACACCTTCAGGCAGCACCGCACAGTGGCGGTAACTACTGGCTGTTATAGACACAAAAGCTAAAATAAGATTTATTTTCCCTTAGAAGCTGCCCATGCTCCAACTGAGGAGCCCTTAAACCATGCTTAGCTGCTCAGAGAGCACCTCAGGCCTCAGCTGGGCTTTCTACAGCATTTGCCACTTTAACTAAAATCCCCTAATCCCTAATAGTCTCGTACCCCTTGAGAGCACCAGTAGTATAGACCCAGCATTAAGCACCCAATTAAACCACATCCTTCCTCATTAAAGTAAGCATATTTACACCTAGTATTATGGATGGTCAGTTCTCCTCCATTTCTTCTACCAGACTGATTGACATAGGTATCCTGAGGCAGTATAGTAATTGCCTCATGTGCACTGACAACCCACTACTCCTAAACCACTCAAGCTCAATTTGTGAGAGATGCATGTATACTAAGAATTTGGAATCATTGCTCTCTCGTCCACAGAACAGTAATGATGAGCAAGTTGTCAGCCCACACACACTACAACTCCTGCACAAACCATGCTCTCGATAAACTATCCTACATGGAGGTACTTCCCAGAAATTTACCTAAACACCAGAGACCTCTGAAGCACAAACATGCTACACCTAATAGACTATCTACAGCACTCGATATACATAAAACCACAAGCACAAGTTTCTCACCAAACAAGCCCCTAAGGAAAGCATATCTAAACCAAATTTTTTGGTCATAAGCGACTCTATAGTGAGACACACAGATGTTCCCACTTACCGGGCTGGACAAAGGAGAAGGTTACGGTCAGCTGTTTGTCTGGTGCCAGGATCTGTCAGATCACACATGCACTCAAGTCTCTCCACAACAAGTATCGTTATGACTCCATCATACTTGATTTATTTTATTTTATTATTTATTTATTTATTTTACATTTGTTGACTGGGATAGTCCGACTGGATATATGTTCATTTTCAGCGGAGGCCCATGGAGAAAAGCTCCAAGACAATTACAAAAAAGTAAAAAAAAATACATACTATCAATATATATGTTTTTGATAATTATACATAGCTAAAAACCTTTTGTGAAACAAATCCAATACAGAAAACAATTTAGGTGTTTTTGTATGTATGTATATATTAGTACCATAGGAAGGGTGTTACTTCAGTGGATTGCTAGAGAGAAGAAGCAAAAGCAACAGTGAGTAGGTATAATAGCCAACAAAGGTGGTCATGGAGGAGGTGAATAGTGTCAGTCTGGATTAGTGCAAGGGCATAGCACTGTGATTTTAGGAAGATTCTTAGTTGCTTTTTAAACAGTGGAGTGGATGAAAGGGATGTTACTTCACGTTGGTATGAATGAATTGAGACATACCTCACTGGACTATATGAACAGAGACATGGTTGAGCTCTCTGAATATGTGTCTCAGGGATGTATGTCCCTAGCCTTGAGCAGCATACTACCTTCACCTAAGATGATACTACAATGTAAACAAAAACTGATTGACTTCAACAATTGGCTTAGTTTCTGGTGTCATTCTAAGCGGATCCAGTACCTATCGGCCTGGGATGACGTGGCAGATAGACCACACTGCTTTATCAGAGATGGTCTTCATCTGTCACCTCTGGGATTTTGGTTACTGGCTAAGGTTCTTGCCTCCCCCATAGTGCCTTTTTTTTAGGCAGTGTCACAACAACAAAATTCCCCGACATAAAAATATCTTGAAAAAGCAACCTCAGGGTTATGCTGCTCAATGCTAGGAGTCTAAACATAAAACTGCACTCAGTGGAAGCAGCCTTCACCTTGGAAGATGCTGACATCTGCACAGTCACTGAGACTTGGTTTAGGGTAGCGGAAAGCATCCCAGCCATACCCGGGTTATAAGGTCTTCCACATATTCAGATCACAAATTAAAAGTGTGAGAATTAAAGGAGGTGGAGTATCAATATTCATCAAAGATCAATACACCTCTAGATTGATTAAACAAAACAATTCCCTTGAACTAATCCAGGTCCAACTGACAGTAGGTAAGATCCCTCTCTGAGTTATTGCCAGTTATAGGACCCCCTCCATGAACCAGGATACCCACACTGCATACTTGGATCTACTTGAATCGATCAAGATACAACCAAACACCCTGGTTTTAGGTGGCTTAACTACTCATCCATAGATTAGGTAAATTATACATGTACTAATACACTTGCAAAAAGGTTCTTGGATTTCATCAACTCCACTGCCCTGGACCAGGTGGTTGACACCCCCAGAAGGAGCCCAAACATTCTGGATCTGGCGCTCACTAACATGGATGATCGTTGTACCACTCCATGTGTGCGGCCCTCCCTAGTGAGATCTGATCATAAATCAGTCTCATTAGAAGTAACAATAACATCTGCCCCCCCCCCCCCCCATTAGTAGCAACTAGACTAAAAAAACTTCTCCAAAGCCAGTTATAACCTAATACATGATGGCATTAATTGCTTCATAGCCCCTGCCCTCACTTATAGCATGGACACTTATACTGGGATTTACACCAATGCCTTTTATAAGCATCTATACAAATGTATTGATTTAACTGTACTTGATAGGATCAAAACAAGATCCTCAAGAAAAAAACAAGCCTGCCTGGTGGACATCCAACATTAACAGGTTATACAATAAGAGAAAGAAATTGCTGTTCAAGAGCAGGAAGGAATGGTCTCTGAATTGGAAGTATTCCGTCCTTGGCTTAAACAAGCAAGTAAGACACATTGTAAAGCATTCTAAAGTTAACTATGAATCCAAATTAGCCCCCTTCACTAAGGATAACCGTAAAGGCCTTCTTTAGCTACTTCAGAAACCTTAAAGGAAAAACCCAGATCTGAGCAGGACTGGTTGTTAATGGTACCAAATATACTGAAGCCATAGAAATAGCCAACCTGCTAGCTGACAGGTTCAGTGAAAACTTCTCCCCCCGTCCCTGCCATATATCCCCCAAAGCATCCCTACCATCTGCCCTCCATCTAGTATCTCCAATTAGAAGGTCATAAATGCTCTCTTCAAAGCCAAAAGCACAGCCTCTATGGGAACTGATAATATCCCATGCTCCATTCTAAATGGATTAAAACAGGAACTAGCTACACCTTGGGTACTCTTTTTAACCACAGTCTAAGCACTGGTTTTGTACAAGCTGAATGGAAAGCAGGAACCGTTATTCTGTTACATAAAGGAGGTACCTCCACAGACCCTGGGAACTATAGACCCATAAGCCTGAACAGCCTAACCTGTAAGGCTATGGAAAGAATAATCATGGACCTTATCAACAAAGATATAGGAGACCTACAAACACTCAGCCCGACCCAGTCTGGCTTCATTAAAGGAAGATCCTGTCTCTTGAACTTGGTGGACTTCTTTGAGGCAGTTATCAAAGCCCTGGCTGAAAGCAAATCTGTGCATACAGCCTACCTGGATCTGCCCAAGGCCTTTGACACTATTCCCCTCTCAGTCATTTCTGATAAACTCACCTAGCTTTAGATCAACCCATCTATTGTCAGGTGGGTTGCAGACTGGCTCACCAATAGAATGCACAAGGTCAAAATAGGTAGGTGGCTGTACCTGCACAAGTAGACCCCTAACCAGTGGTGTTCCACAGGGATCTTTACAAGGCCCTGTTGTTTGGAATCTACTTCTCGGATGTATAGGCTAAAACAAAAGGCCTATGGCTGACCACATTTTCTGATGATTGCAAACTGGGTGTAGTCATCTAGTCCCCAAACTGTGTCAACATCCTACAAGAGGGACTTCTAAAGACAAAGAACTGGTGCCAAAGTCATGGGCTAAAACTCACTGTAAAAAAAAATGCATTATCATCTCCTTCAGCAAGGGTGACATCCCTGCAGATTACAACATTAATAACAACATCCTAAGCATACAATTACAACATTAATAACAACATCCTAAGCATACAATCAGTGGTGAGAGATTTGTGCACACAGATTGACCGCAACCTTTCCTTTGACCACCATGTCTCCACAGTGGTAAGAAAAGCTTTCTACATCACCTACCTCAGAAGTAAGGGCACTGCATCCAAAACAGATGTTATAACCCCTCTGTACTCTTCACTCATCCAGACCAGTAATAGAGTACAGTGCTACCTTTGGTATGTACCTTACCTGGCACCTGCAGCAACTGGAAATACCTCAAAAGTTTCTTACAAAGAAAATTCAGGGTTTTCACCATATGTCATATGTCGACAGACTGAAAGCACTGTCACTATACTCTGTGTCTTACAGACTACTCAGAGGTGGCCTCTGCCTTGCATACAAAGCAATGTCAGATCCTGCTGTAATGGAAATGCTGCACATTCGTAAATCAAATGGTACAAGATATACTCGCTCTAGGGAATTCAGCCTAGTATGCGACATCAATAGGACTTGCTAGAGAACAGATATTTCTCACAGAGGTTACCTCTCCTCTGGAACAAAATTCCAGTTCAAGTGAAGCAGAGCTCCTCATTTACCCTGTTTAAACATAATTTGGATAACTGGATGGGAAACCGCAAATTCACCCTGAGATTCACCTGTCTCCCTCTTGGACAGGGGCAGTAGTTGCTGACTTAGTTCCACTTGATACCTTGATATTTTTGGGAACAGGGGTTGTACTTGTCTAGGCTTGTAAGGGCCCTAGGGCCATTAGCCTAGTAACCTCCTATGAAAACCAGAGATCTCTGGACCTCACAGTAAGAGGAATATTCCAAGATATGGCATAGTTCAACTTCTTTAATATTTTTACACATTTGCATATACAATTCAACTATTCCAGGAACTGGAATTAGAAGCCTAGTAAATTCAGGATGCACCCTATATATTTGGCTGACAGCATATAAAAATCATGGATGAATTTGTGTGTAACCAGCGCCTTTATTCATTCATTAATTGAAGTCCTTATTCTATAGATGACATCTGTTTTCAGTATAGTTTGTCCTTAAAATTGCAGGTACACGAAAAATTCTCCTGCACATTGTCACATTTTTGTAATGTTTTAAGTTTGATCTGTTAGCATCTAACCAGAATGACATTGAGTTTCACTTTGTATTGTTGTATTTTTCTATATAATTGTAAGCAAGTCAAAAAAGTTTCCTTATACTAATAGGTCATTAGTAGAAATATTGGAATTTATGTACCTTTCTTAAAATTGTCCTTTTTCTGAACTGTCTTACTCATTTTATCCTTTAACTCTTTGCCCCCACATGTGCTCTGGAAGACTGCATTTTACTTGTATATCTATGTATTTATTTTATATTTGTTTACTGGGTTAGAGCACTAATCACTCATGACCAATTGTAGGTTCAGCTTGGGTTACAATAAACAAAACAATGTACGTGAACAATAAATGCAACATAAGCAATATTACCACACGTAAAATTGGAATATCTTTCACAAATGTAGTCAGTGGGTAGTCAGAGTTATGAAGGCAAAGATACTATGTATAGATTTACAAGTTGTTACACAGCAACTAAATGAATGTAAAAGTGATGTTGAACTAAGGGGCAAGGTAATAGGATAAGAGAAGTGTAGTAACGTGATATAGTCTATACTATAGCATTTACATTCCTATTGCTTTTGCAATAAATGATTGAGTCTGGGTTAAGTAAGACTAGCGTGACATTTTAGTGATATTTTAACGTCCTGCAGAAGCGTAACAGTAGCCTTTTGAGCATTTATCAGCAAACTCGGGTTCTAAATTTCTCACAGAGGTGCAGACATCTAAAACCAGTGCCATTCAAAATATGTAAGTGGCAACAATGTTCAGTACAAACCCATCTTTACAGTAACATTCATTTCCATGTTATTAAAATTAAGTCTGCATAAATGCAGTCAATGTTCTAATACTGTCAAGCTAGAAACATAGTATTAGCATTCATTTTCATATGAAACTGGCATTCTGTCCATGCTCTCTATTTGTTGGGGTGTCAAGAGAAATATAAAAATGATGATCATTTGCATAATTAAGCAATAAGTGAAACACTTTAGTTAGCTATAATACTTAGAGGGCAGTTATCAGTGGCCTTAATGTTGCATATCATAAAAGTTTTAATCTCGCCTCCATTAGCTTGTATGTTACATGAGTTTGTGATTATTAATATAAATATTACATTTCTATATATTTTCAAAAGCGGTGACCTATGCAAAATCAAGTATGCTTTTAGTAAACCATTTGTAAAAATTATGAAAGGTAGTGCAGCGGTTAGCGTTGTTGCCTCGCAGCAAAAGGTTCTCCCGTTCGATTCTCGGCTGGAGCGCCTTCTCTGTGGAGTCTGCATGTCCTCCCTGCGGTTGAGTGATGCTAAAGACCTGCAGGTAGGTGCGAGCATGAATGGACGTGCCTTCGTTGAAGGTTGGGCATCGGGCTGGCAACTCAGCACCGTAAAAATCCACTGCCAATCATGAGCAGACCACAGTTCCACTGTGGCAACCCCTAACCGGGAAAAGCCGAATGTCTTTTATGAAAGGTAGGTAACTACTAGTGACAGGAAATGTATATGTACAAGCCACCAGAATATGAAACAGTAAAGACAAATCTGGGGCAAAACTCTTCAATTTTTTTTCTTTTCTTGTCAACCGACAGATTTTTGCCTTAAATTCTTTAGTCTGTTTTTCATAAAATTTGTGGTTTTCTGGGAAATAACTAAGGCTTGATGTTATTAAATAATGATATACAAGTTTCACACTTCATATTCTTCAGAAAATGGATGCTAACACAAATCCTGTTATTTTCACAACTTCGAGTGTATAAGAGCTGTAGTTAAAATCTGTCCCTATTTTTGGGCCTTTGTCCCCCCATTATTTCTGGCATTGTCCAGATTTCTTCCACTGAGAGGTTGAGAGGTATGTCATAGACCCAAACAGTAAGAGAACTGCAAGGACTGGCTGCACTCTAAAGTGTCTTGCTCATAAGCACTGTGTGCCCATGAAAGCAAGGTGCAGACAGTGCCTACCATGACACTATTGTGGTTCAGCAGGTAAAAAGTATTAATACCTTTGTAGTCTGTGCGGGAAATTCATACATTGAACACTGTTGTCCATGAGTGGGTGTAGCTGCACTTCAGTATACTACAACAACAGTGCCCTCACTTTTAAAATGGACGCAACAACAGTGCCCTCACTTTTAAAATGGACAGTTGAGCTATGGTTTAGTTGAGCTCAACCTAACACAGAAGATCATGATCAGGGAAAATCCACCTTAAGAGGTAACAACAGTTAAACACTGATGTGCAGTAGAAGTGTGTGTGTGTGGCCCCACACATGGAGCCAATAAGAGGACTGGATGGGCACTCAAATTCATCTCCGGTGCGACTTGTTTTGTTTTCCTAAAGGCAGCTGCTGCCCTATGACGGGGGGTATGTGCAAGGTGGTTATCGTCCATGAACAGTCTTTCCTTTGTAAACTATATAAATCATTTCTGTTATAGAGGTGCCCCCCATCCACCCCACCACTTTATTAATACATACTAACCCCTACTCCTTACTTTAGAAAAACCCTTTATGTAATACTACCACTACACAAGACTTCTTGGATACCCTCTACACAAAAAATACACCCACACGTACAATACTGAATCTGCCCCCTTACTAATCCTTTAATCTAACCCTAATTTACAAACACTTGTATGCACACCTTAAATCTATCCCTTTACCTATCCTTTACTCTAACCCTAACCTGTAAACACTTACACAAACACTCACTCCCACCCATAATACAACTGACTTTTCTCTTTTGGCAGACCCAGCAAAACAGATGTTCACTAAAACGAATATTCTCTCAAATGAACCTCCAGTTCCTTTTGTCAAACAAATGAATGTTCAGTGAAATGAATGGCACTCGTGTGTATATTTACTTATATTTAAAGTGTGAGAGAGAGAAAAATATGTATAAATTCATTCTTTGGCCGTTTTCTGCTTGTTTTGGACTATTACAACTGAGTTGATCTGTTTTGTGTGCATATTTAGCACTCAAATGTCTTTTAAGATTTTAAACCAAAAAATTTACGTTTGAGTTTACTCTTCAAGACTATTGATATACAGAGAGCAGTTTCACTATTAACATCATCCGTGCATAAAAAAATCCAAACACTCTTATAATTATCTGACCTAGTCACATGATACTTTGATCAGTAGTGCAATATTACAGTAATAATGGTAATACTATTGTCATAATATTAATCATGATATTTAAGTGACTTTATAATTTACCAAACTAGCGAACTCTTTGCAATGGTATGTTTTTTGGTGGTGGTGCTTTTTAATAGAGACATCTCTTCATTTCACCGGCATGGGATTGATGTTTGTTTTACATATTTTAAATAAACAACTTAAACTTACTTGTTGCAATCTCATTTAATTAATTCATCATCATCATCATAATCAACCCCTTTTCCCATTTTTTTTCTGCATGGTGTTGTGTTAACTGTCGCCATCTCTCTTGATTCAGTTCTACATTCCTGCCTTCTTCGACAATCATGCCTGACTGTTGCAGATCTTCTCTTACACAATCCATCCACTTATTTGCTCTATGCCTTTGTTTCCTGTTACCTTCTTCCTGTCTGTCCCAAATCTTCCTCACTAGATTGTCTTCTGCTTTTCTACACATGTTTGAACCACCACAGTTTGTTCTCTTTGATATTTTCTGCAATTGCAGCTACTTTGGCTTTTGCTCTTATGTCCTGATTTCTTCATCTGTCTCACAATGTACAATCCTACCACCTATCTCAGGCATTTCATTTCCATTACCTCAAGCTTCATCTGCTCTGCCTTTACTGCCCAGGATTCTATACCATACAGTAGTACTGGTCACACCACTGGCTTGTACACCTGACATTTCAGTTTCTTTGTCATTCTTCTGTCATACACTACCCTGACACTCTATGCTATTTGGCTGCAGCCCCTCTGATTCTAGCTTTGACCTCTTCATTCAGATTTCCCTTCTCCTGAACCACCCCTCCCAGATGCTTGAAATTGTTAACCTGCTCCACTGTCTTCCCTTCTATCTCAATTCTCTGCTTTTTCTGATTTCCCCAATTTGCTGTCATCACCACTGGCTTTTCTGTACTTAGTTTCCATGTGCCTTCAATTTTGTATTCCACTCCCCTATCCTTTGTTGAAGTTCTTACTCAGAGTTTGCCTGTAATGCCATGTTGTCTGCATACAGCAACTTTGTTTACCTGTCCCTTCCAACCTGTTTCCTAGTGTACTCTATCACCAGTATGAACAGCAGTGGGCTCAGAGATGAACCCTCATGTACACCTCCTCCCACTGGAAAACCTATCTGTGAGACTGAACACTGTTTGTACTTGAGTCATTGTGTCCTTGTACATAGCCTGCACTAATTCTACCAATGTTTCTGGACTTCGAACCATCACAGTACTGCCCAAATCAGCTTTTTTGGGACCTTGTCATATGCTTTCTCCAAGTCTAGGAATGCCCAGATGGACTCTTTCCTCATCTCTAGCTTCTTCTCAGTTATCTGTCTTACTGCAAACATCGGGTCAGTTGTGCTGCATGCTTTTCTGAATCTGAACTGTGCATCTCCCATCTTTCTACTACTCTGTGTATCTGTTTATCAAGCACCCTCTCCAGAACTTTCATGCAATGTGATAGGAGTTTGATACCTCTTAAATGCCCACAGTTGTGAATATTCCCTTTGTTCTTTTACAACCAGTCATCTGGGATGCGCCTTTCTCTGAGTACCCTCAGGTATTCATACAGAGTCTTATTTTTTGTCATCGGATGGCAGTGTGTGAAACCATTACATTTTGTAATTCTGTACATATATTTGAGTGACATTGTTAGGCTATCAAGACCATAACATACTTCTGCTACACTGGAGGGTTTTGGTTTTGACCCCTCCTCCACTTTTAGCACTCGCCTACTACTGTTGACAAGGAAAATCAAAAATCACCTGAACCTTGGCCACATAATTTCAGGGTTTTTTTGCCCAGAAGTTACTAATGTGGAGGACCATAAGAAATTTAAGACATACTTTGTAATGTTACTCAGAAAATGCCAGATGGTGTCACAAAACATCACCAACATAACAAAGGGAGATAAATATGCAACCTGTCTTACAATGGAGTGACACTGTTCACAGTCTTACTGCTCATCCAGAATTTCATAAGAGGTTGTTGGGGCTTCAAAAGTCAGAGAGAGGCATGATTGAAGAGGCCATCTTACAGTAAAATGTTGATATTTTACCCTTTTCACAGACTGAAAAGCCTTCTTTTTCAAAAAAAAAAAAAAAAAAAAAAAACGAGGATTCCGATCAGGTGTTCAGTCATAACCATCATATACAGTATAATGTGCTTGAGAAATGGATGTTAAGAAATTTTGTTTAGAGCAAAGCCATTTTAAAAACACATTGGAAACTACTGTAGTTATGATCAGTGACCTACTTATAATGTTTTATAATTTCTGCTGGTGCATTGCTTACGCTCCAGAAATGAAGATGCCACTGAAATAGTCATATGTGGCCCTGTATGTCATAGCTATAATCTACAGCTACAGGGAGAACTTGACCACACCTGCCCACTGCCGCATAAACTATCTGCATTGTCTGTGTGTGCACTTTGTGTGTCTAAATGTAGTTTTAACCAAAGATACAGTTGTTACTGGTAAAATAGCACTGAAGGACACTAGGCTGAGAGTGAGGTTAGTAAATTCCCAGAATGCCTGTTTTTGTAACTAGGATTATATTAATGCACATGGTAATTAACCCCTGAGGCAAATAGCACTGAAGGACACTAGGCTGAGAGTGAGCTTGGTAAATTCCCAGAATGCCTGTTTTTGTAACTAGGATTATATTAATGCACATGGTAATTAACCCCTGAGGCAATGTGGCACTATCTACATCCTGCCACATTATACCCATAGGGGTTGATTAACTAGCACACTAACATAGCCCTTTGTCATACTTTATTGCTTAACTATTGATACACCTATGTAACTAGAACATTTTGAGGAATGTTCAAACTCGTCCTTCTTTCGGCTTTTAGGTTAGGGGTCGCCACAGTGGAACTCCGGTCCGCTAATGATTGGCAGTGGATTTTTATGGTGCCGAGTTGCCAGCCCGATGCCCAACCTTCAAAGAAGGCACACCCATTCACACACGCACCTACCTGCATGTCTTTAGATGTCACTCGGCCGAGGGGAGGACATGCAGACTCCACACAGAAGGTGCTCCAGCCGAGAATCGAATGGGGAGAACCTCTTGCTTTGAGGTGACAACACTAACTGCTGGACCACCACGGCCCTGATGCTACCTAATTTCTTTATCTAAAGACTTCCATTATTATAGTTAACACATGTTAAGCGTTCAGAGTAATTGTGTCCAGGGATGAAGGAACCAGCTTTTAAGGAATAAATCCATAATGTTCCTTCATTCACAAGGTCTTCCAGTGGTTCACCATTGCATTTAGTTTTAGCTGCCATATGCTCTTAAAACTCAAGACCGGAGTAATCATGTAACTGATTGGGTGGTAGTCATAGCCCCATATTTTGGAAACCAGCACTGCTGCTTCTACTCCCAGTTTTGTCTGAAATCCTGTGCTATTTTCACACTAAATAAATGGGTTCTTTATCATTTTCGGCTCCAGGCCCATTGGGCCCACAATCCAGAACGGGTTGTAGCAGTGTGGTTTGTAGGCCTGTCCCTGCTAAAGTAAATGCAGAAAAGAAGCAACTTTATTCATATCTTGCTGAAACAAGAATGAAACTAAATGACAAATCACTAGAAGGAAAAAGGCCAAAAAAGTTTTTTTACTTTTTTTTTAAAGGAGGTACCCTTTTTGGGGGGTTTTTTTTCCCC